>NC_138209.1:79371522-79574022 GCF_964194415.1 Vipera berus | reverse complement strand
AATTTCAGCCATTATATCATCCAGTCCTGACATTCTTGTAACACATTTGCTGTATAAGTTACATAGATCTAAGAGCAATATACATCATTGCCTCATTCTCTTCCCTTATTCTTGCTCATAATTACAACATCTCAGAAGAACAGTTAAGTGTTGTTGCACACTCACGGTCCTTAATATATTCTGCCTTATGACATGATCTACACTACAAAAGACCTTCCCATTAGCCCTTTCTTACATTCTCTTGCTCTCTCCTTTATCCATCTTATATCGGCTCTTAGTGTCTGAGACCTCGTAGTTCATCGGTCATTTCTCTTATTTGCTCTCTCGCGCCTTTATCGGTACTCAAGCAAAACCTGGCTCGCATAAGGAATTAGAAGATATAAATGGATTCTGACAAAGCCCTTCTTCCTTCTTTTCTTTATTACCGCTAAATACATTTCGGGTGTCTCCAGATAGTAAGGCTTTGTTGCATTCTAACAGTGTCTTCCCCTGCAGCTTCAAATGTTAATGGGCTTGTCACAGCTGCCTAGTGCCTTTCCATTTTAAAAATCCAAATATTGCTGGCTCTGGAGGATTCCCGTTAACAGGAATCAGTGCTGAAAGAGCGCATCAAAAAGCTTTGGTGATAAACTTCCCCTTAAAAGAAGAGGGGTCATCAATGACTAACTACATTATTCATTCTCCAGTTCCCCTTTTCTCTTGCATATTTTTTTTAATGATCTTTGAGTTAAACTAGTAAGCAGACTGCAGTATTCTGGTATTTGAGGGGCTGCCACAAAGATGAGGAGGTCAAATTATCCTCCAAAGCACCAGAGGGAAAGATGAGAAACAATGGTTGGAAACTGATCAAAGAGAGAAGCAACCTGGAATTAAGGAGAAACTTCCTGACAGTGAGGACAATTAACCAGTGGAACAGCTGGCCTCCAGAAGTTGTGGGTGCTCCATTGCTGGAGATTTTCAAGAAGAGACTGGACAGTCACTTGTCTGAGAAGGTATAGTGTCCCGTCCAGAATTAAAGCAGGAAGTTCTTCTGATCTGATCCTAGGACCTCCGTTTTATGGTTAGAGTGTAGTGGAAGCCTCTTCTTCTCGATCTGGATCCCTACAGTCTCCAGATGCTGGGTAAGAATCTTGACCGCATAATGTGGTCAGCTGGAGTACAAATATATAGCTGAGTATTGATGGCACTAAACCTTCTGGTGGATTAATTCACCCAGCAGCTTCTTGTAGATATTAAATAGGACTTGATCTTCCCACCTTGGTCTTTGGGAAACGTTTCGTTTCACTGTGTACTGTACTGTATATTGTTGAAATGACAATAAAGTCTACTACTACTACTACTACTACTACTACTACTACTACTACTACTACCACCATGATGGTGGTTCTTCTGCTTCCTCAGGGCCAATGCCAGGCCTCCCACTCTCAACCCCATCCTGTGGCCCCGTGACTAATGGTGCTGAAGGTCACTGAGAGATCAAGGAGAGCCAGTTTGGATGACCCACCCAATTCTGCAAGAGAGGATCAATAAATGCAGCCAGTCCTAACTCATTTAATCTATATATACATTTGAAAGCTGACTGAAAAGGGTCCAGACAATCCGTTTTACGGCCCTCTGAAACCACAAACTGATTGAACGGGGGAGGTTGGAGATGGGGCAAGAATTTCCATAGCCCTGGATTAAGCAATGGCTTCTTGAGAAGAAGATGGTTCGTTGCCTCTTTGAGACCTGGTGAACCATCCCACGCTTCCTCAAAGACGGATGCACCACTACCTGGATACGACCACATAACAACTCCTGGGAGGTCTTGACCAACCAGAAGAGACTTAGATCTAAACACAGGGGGCTGCATATATAGTCCAAGGACCTTGTTCATTTGGCCAGGATGAACAGGCTCAAACGCTTTCCAGATAACCAAGCCTGACTTGGCCTCAGTCAACCCCAAAGGCCATGTACAGCCAGAGCGACTCAGAGAGGACCTGAGCAATTCTATTTGATGGATGCCTCACACAATCTTCACACTGAGTACTCTTCCTGCAGACGTATTTCTGGCCCTAGACCTAGGAGGGGTTTGCCAGCTGGCTACCTTTGGAAGCAATAAGAGTGGGAAAATAATTATTTTTTCCACTCCTATTGCCGCAAGGTAATAAGGTAAAAACTCTTGCCATGCTTGATCAAATTTAACCCCTTCCAAACATCCGCTGTAGACATCTCTCCTGCTGTTTCACCGCCTCCAAAAATCAGATGCAACCTGATCCAAGACCACCATCACCATCTTATGACAAGGCCTTAAGAACAAACTCTGAACCCCGGAAAATGAATCCTTGGAACAGGATATTAAAAAAAAAGACCAAATCAAAATAAAAACCGCCTGGCTGGAACGTACTTGGTCTAATAACTTTTCCAGACATGAACCAAATTTAAATTGTCCATAAAGCTTACTTTTGCATATTTGCAGCTTGCGTTGCCTCTGGATTTATTATTCCTTTTTACTTAATTTGGTTCCTATTTTTAAGAAGGGTAGTAAATGTGCCATTAATCTTTGACTTCCTTCCATCTGCTCTCAAGGTCACTTTCATTGCCTCCCTTTGATCCAATCTGAATTCACTCTTCCTTCAAAACTACACCTGTTCATTTTTTTAAAGAAAAGAGTAAAAATCCAGAGCATTATTTTCTAGAAACGAGGAAGTGGAATCATTGAAACAAGTGAGGTATTTCCTCATAAGTAGATTGTAAGCAAAATGAGTTTGTATGTGCATATTCTAACCACTGATTGAAGAGCCTTGGTCAAAGGTAGGGTTTATTCAACGCTAAGATGACGGTACACTCAAAGTTCTGTAGTCCTTCCTTCCTTCCTCTCCTCTCCTCTCCTCCCCCCTTCCTTCCTTCCTTCCTTCCTTCCTTCCTTCCTTCCTTCCTTCCTTCCTTCCTTCCTTCCTTCCCAATAACAGGGATGATATCTATGTTCTGTTCCAGCCTACTACCGGCCCTGCAGAAAAGGCAGGGACAACCCCTTTACAAAAGGCAAAAGGCTGGAAGCAAGCCCGCCAAATTTATTTACACAAAACAGATCCAAAACAGAGCAAACTGAGCAAAAAAAAATACGAACCACTAAAACAGGAGCTATTCAAACGGTTGCCTTCAGCAAACCAGCCCTCCCACACATTCCCCTTTTAAACAGTTCAAGGTGTGGCTTCTCTCTGCCTCCTCCTGAGGTGCCCCATTGCCTTCCTCTGTTTACTCCTGCTTGACTGCTTCCTGCTTTGGGCATCCTTGAACAGGGCCAGCTGTGGGTCATCTTCATCCACGCTGTCAGGCTCACACAGCTGGGTCTGAGTAGTAACCAGATGGGAGGGGCCTGGCTGAGAGCTCTGCGATGCCTCAGAACTGTCCTCTGCAGGCTCTCCAAACCCCTCCTCCTGCTCTCCTCTGAATCGTTCGACCCAACTGCTGAACCCACAGGCTGACCCTGAATCACAACAATCTAGGGAGATTCTGGGTCACCCAGATCTTTGCTGTCCCAAAGTTGCTTTTCCAAAAGGCAGCTGGACTTTGATTTTCCTTGAAGGTGTTTGGCTTCTCCTCCAAGAAGCTGGATGCTGAACTGAAGAAGCTTCTTGGATGAGAAGCGAAACATCTTCAAGGAAAATCGAAGCCCAGCTGCCTTTTGAAAAAGCCACTTTGGGACAGACAGGGACGATAAATCATTTAGAATAAATCGACTGATTGCAGAAGTGATATTGAAATGGCGGAGGCCATTAAGCCCGCCAAGTTTAATCCAGATTAAACCTGGTAGGGTTTATGGCCTTCGTCATTTAATAATCGTGTTCGGGATTTTCACTGCCGTGAAGCTTTGTCATATTTCTGCCACAGTTCTTTTAAGGCAGGAAGAGACGGAAGAGACAGTTCTTTTAAGGCAGGAAGAGACGTGGGCAGCACCCCAGCCTCCCAGTTCTCCAGCAGAGAGCTAAACCAGAGGCTCAGCCAGTGCAGCATTTTGTTTCAATTTCTGATTTTAATGAATGCAGCTCAGCAAACCTGAGCCTTTTGTAATGTCGAAACTCTCTCCTCCTGACACCTAGTTATTTCTAGGAGGAGCTCCACCGTTTGAGATAAAAACCGTCCCACGGCACAGTGAGAATCCAGGACACTGAAGACGAAGGCAACTAACCAAAAAGGGTGATACTCTCTTGAGAAGATTCCCAGGTGAAGATCTGGGGATCTTCTCATAAATCATTCCTGTGTGTTCCTCACCAAGGGAAGAGCAATATACCTCCGTAAAGGTCAACTTTGACAGCATCGTAGTTCAGTCTAGCTGCTAATTGTCAGAGACTGAGGTTAGTCTGTTTGCAATCCCTCGCAGGGCCTCAGAGGAGCATCCATCCCAAGCTCCTCTTAGGTGAACAACAACACTGGTCAATAAACTACCACCACTCAATGAACGAACCACCTTCTTTCTGCCATTATGTTGGCTGTCCCATCTCTCAAGTGAGGTGGGAGGTCTACTTTGACAAAGTAGAGATGGGAAGTGAGATGGGAAGTCTGCTTTGTCAAAATATAAATAACCCCATCAAGAATTCCCAGATTTTACCAGATCCGGGAAAAGATGGAATCCTGCTTGTATTTTACGATTATTATTTTTTAAAAAATAAAATAAAAGGATCAATCAGTAAATCGTATTCATGGGAGAGGGGAGAAACAATATATGAGATTTCTCTTTGTTATGTTTGTTTCAAAGCCTTTCTTTTAAGGGAAATGATATACTCCGAAAATGAACAGCATGTTTGCATTGTGTAAGGTTTATTCTTGAATATGAATACACATACACACCCATGAATATGTTTGTGTATGTGTGTGTGTGTGTGTGTGTGTGTGTGTGTGTGTGTATATATATCGAAACACACACACAATATATATATATATATATATATATATATATATATATATATATATATATATATATATATATATATATATAAGGTAAAGGTAAAGGTTCCCCCGCACATGCGTGCTAGTCGTTTCCGACTCTAGGGGCCGGTGCTCATCTCCGTTTCAAAGCCGAAGAGCCAGCGCTTGTTCAAGGACGTCTCCGTGGTCATGTGGCCGGCATGACTGGACGCCAAAGGTGCACGGAACGCTGTTACCTTCCCACTGGAGTGGTCCCTATTTTTCTACTTGCATTTTTACATGCTTTCGAACTGCTAGGTTGGCAGAAGCTGGGACAAGTAACAGGCGCTCACTCTGCTACGCGGCACTCGGGATTCGACCCGCCAAACTGCCGACCTTCTGATCGACAAGCTCAGCGTCCTAACCGACTGAGCCACCGCGTCCCACATATATATATATATATATATATATATATATATATATATATATATATATATATATATATATATATATATATATATATATATATATGTTTTCGTAGATTCTCGCGGGTGTCTGTATGTGTAGATCTAGAGTCTCGGGTTTCTTCCCGCGTTCCTTTCATCTTCAGAAAGTTGTGGCGACGTTTCGACGAAAATGGGATTTCGTCGAAACGTCGCCACAACTTTCTGAAGATGAAAGGAACGCGGGAAGAAACCCGAGACTCTAGATCTACATATATATATATATATATATATATATATATATATATATATATATATATAAACACACACACAATATATATATATATATATATATATATATATATATATATATATATATATATATATATATATATATATATATATATATATATATATATATATATATATATATATATATATATATATATATATACTATACATGTGTGTGTAGTGTGTGTATATATGTATATATATGTGTGTGTGCGTATAGATATAGATATATATAGATATAGTGTGTGTGTGTTTGGGTGCGTATGTGGGTATATATAATGTGCGTGTATTCTTCTATAAAGCTTGGTAGAGGTCTGAAAGCACAAACACACGTATCACATTTTTCTTTGAAGCTTACTCTTGGACCAAAAGGCTAAAATCAGGATAGCATTCTTTATCAAATCATGTTGTAATCCGGGTCCAAATCCCCAACGAAAGGAGAATTAATTTTATTTGCCCCATATTCCAATTCTGCAAACTCTTTGGCTCATTTCATCCTTCGCTGAAGAAGACAGAATCTGGACTGGGACTTTTGGGGGCTCCCAGAAATGAAAGCACCCCTTGGCCACCACCCCCCCTGGCCTCTTTTCAAATACAGGAAAACAGAACAAGCCAACAAAAGTTAAGAGAATTGTCTGATGCAGAGGTATGTCGAAAAGGTGGGAGGAGAGAAATTACGGCCACAATGATGTAATTGAAATTCTGCCTGTTTTTTTTAAAAATGTGGATGACATTGGAGATTACAACGTTGCTCTCTGAAAAGTTTTGCCCACCTCTAGGTTTTATATCACAAATTCCCCCCCAGCCTCCCCCAACCTACTCTGAATTCTATTTTAAGTAATATCGCCCTTGTGGCATTGCCCATTATAAGTTATCTCTCTTTTTTCCCCTGAAACCTAGAAATGTATAAAGGCTGCCCTCTGTTTCATTGCATGCTCAGGCATGCCGTGTTACAAAATAGGAATTCGGGACCTCACGAGCTATTATTCAATCGTTGTAAAACTTTTTGTCAGCGGAATAGATGGATTTATCCTCCCATTTGTATCACCGATCACTAAATCCATCATTAATAGCTCTAAGATACTGACAGATGTGCGAGCATGTGCATCGTGGCAGCTTAGACCACTCCTGACATGACGCAAGGCATCAAAATCAGGGGATGGAAATCTCCATCTGTGCTAAACCAGAACTTTGAATCAGAATAGAGTTGGAAGGGGCCTTGGAGGTCTTCTAGTCCAGCCCCCTGCTCAAGCAGGAGACCCTACATCATTCCAGACAAGTGGCTGTCTGGTCTCTTCTTAAAAGCCTCCAGTGATGAAGCACCCACAACTTCTGGTGGCAAGCTGTCCCACTGGTTAATTGTCCTCCCTGTTAGGAAGTTTCTCCTTAGTTTCAGGTTGCTTCTCTCCTTGTGAGTTTCCATCCGTTGCTTCTTGTCCTGCTTTCAGGTGCTTGGGAAAATAGGTTGACCCCCCGATCACCACCACTTCTTTTTGATAGCCCCTCAAATACTGCTATCATGTCTCCCCTATTTCTTCTTCTCTCTAGACTGGCCAAACCCAAGTCCTGCAGCCCTTCTTCGCATGTTTTAGTCTCCAGGCCT
Source organism: Vipera berus (assembly GCF_964194415.1). Taxonomy (NCBI): domain Eukaryota; kingdom Metazoa; phylum Chordata; class Lepidosauria; order Squamata; family Viperidae; genus Vipera; species Vipera berus. The sequence goes on along the minus strand of NC_138209.1, from coordinate 79,566,798 downwards.
TGGATCCTCTTAGTTGCTCTTCTCTGAACTTTTCCCAAAGTCTCCACATCTTTTTTTTTTGGTAATGTAGTGACCAAAACTGGATGCAGGACTCCAGGTGTGACCTTACCCAGGCTTTATAAGCTTTACTAATCCTTCACGTGATTTTGATTCTAGGCCTCTGTTTACACAACCAAGGATTGTGTTAGTTCTTTTGGCTGCTGCCACACACAGCTAACTTCAGCTAGCTTGGCCCATAATTGAAGGATTGTTGGAGCGTTAGTCTAGAGGCACCTGGACCATCACAAGCTGCCTTCCCCTGATTTTAAAGTCATATTTGCATTCAACCAAGTGACCTCCATCGCTATAACAATAATGAAGATGTCTCTGCAGCAGCCTAGGTCTCTACCAAATCTGCTCAAGAGTCCCCTGGATCCATGTCTGTTGACCTAGACGTTGTCTTCTCCTGGGACCACAGGAGCCGTACTCTGATTTACAGCAGGCAGCAATGATGAACATGAGCCGAATATGGAAAAGCAAGAGCGTCGGCCTGGCAACTAAACGTAGGTTAGTCCACTCCGTTGCGTTCTCTGCAGCTATCCATGATTGTGAAAGTTGGACCTTAAAAAAGACAGGAAGAAAATTGTTTGAGCTGCGGTGCCTGAGAAGGCGCCTACATATTCCTTGGACAGCAAAGGTGAGTAACAGGCAAGTTCTAGCGTATCTAACACTATGCACTATACAAAATCACAAAACTGGGTCTGACTTACTTTGGCCATGACATGCAGGGAAAGTCACTGGAGAAAGCAATTCTGTTGGGAAGAGTTAATTGTAAAAAGCAACCAGGCTGCCAATGAACACGGTGTGGGTGGACACCCCCAAAGCTGACACCAGCCAGAGCACGGAGCAACTCAAAGAAGAAGTGCAAGATGGGGAGATGGGGAGACACCAGCTGGCACAGAGAATCGCCCAGAGTCAGACACGACTGAATGGATAACATCATCATATTTACAGCAGATTCCAGCTAGGCTACCCTGGTTTACCAGAAGGTGTGGGACAGTCCTTGAACACAGTTTATTGGGATGTGCTTTAGAAACAACCGCCCTTGAATACAGATTGGACAAAGAGATTCAGTACAACTTGAAGCCAAGTGTCACGGGTGAAACTTTGGCAGCCACGTGTCTCTGCGTTTCAACTTGCCTTTAGATTAAGGGAGGGAGGTGTTACTTTCAAGTGGGTTAGAGGGAGAAACATAACTCCTTTGATCCAGCTGCAGACTGTGGGAGCCTGAAGCCTTGTCAAGGACACCATAACAGGTGTGGATTTGAAGCAGACGGTTCCCACAACAAAGTGAACTTGTTGATATGGATTGTGTAAGATGTTGGGAGTTTGGCTGGGAAAATTAATTTTTAAGTCTATGAATTGGTGTAGGAACCTTAGAGTTAGTTTTCCTTTGACGTAACCAAGCAGTGTATTCAATAAACAGTAAACCTTTTAGAAATGGAATGGAGTTTTATTTGGATTCTCAAGCTGGATGTTGACACCATGGAAGAACATGACCTTCACACTAAATTAGATTTATTTTTCACTCTTTATCTTTCATTTGTTCTGAGCCACAAATAAGCAATTTATTAGTGGACAGCTTTGCCAGAAGAAAGAGGGTTATAAATAACATTATGCAAAGACCAAACTCTCTGGAAAAGGCTGGTGGAAAGAAAAAGAAGAGGATGACTAAGGAGCAAGGTGGCTGGACTCAGCTATCATGGTGATGGAGGCCCCTTTGCAAGATCTGGAAGACCAGGTGAGGGACAGACGATCGTGAAAAAAATCTATCTCAGGGATTGCTAAGGGTCAACAATGACCCGCTGGCACATAATCAAGCAATCAAATCTATATAAAATTTCAGAGAACTGCTTTTGACCTGTTCATCAGAAGTATTATGATGGTGGGTGTTGGCCACAGACTTTCTCCTGGATTGTCCGTCACCTGGAACTGCTTTCCTAGAAAAATGTACAGGGATCATCTCTGCAAGTTTTCAAGAGCACCCCAAAGCTGCATTTATTGCTTTCTCTGCTAGGATTATTTGTGATGCAAAATCATCTTAAGCCTCTTTTGTTCTCAACCAGGCCGTTTTAAATTAACGATAACATTGTTGTATTGCTTATGTGCTTTCCAATTCCTGGTAAGCCTCTCCACGAGGGCAACGTTCCTTGAAATATGAGGTGGGAAGTTATTAAGGGAATGGCTGGATGAATGAGTGCAGAAATATAATTTATACTCGCTGTGAAGGAGTTTTCGTGATTGACGTGGGAAGAAAGAACAGGGATTAGACAACTGTGAGGAAAGTCCTTCATTGTTTTAATAAAGCACAACCACAAAGAGTTCACAGGATCAGATAGACTGCTCCTTTTAAAAGATGCACTAACTGCAAAAGCTATTAAACCTGGTTTTCATCAATGCAAAATCAGATTTATGGGGCCAAATTCCATGGCACATATACAAGGGAAACCAAAAGTCAGGCTGCATAGGCCAATCACAAAATGTTTTATTATTTTTTTCCAAAGCAAATATTTCTGTACTTAGGCATGCTCAGAGGTTATATGCCAAATGATTAAGGAAGTATACAAGACAATGGCAACCAACTGGAACATTTAATATCCCCAGAAGTGCCTCTAATTTGCTAGGTGACAGATCTATTTGGAAATCTCCTTGGATGAATGGAATGGAATGGAATGGAATGGAATGGAATGGAATGGAATGGAATGGAATGGAATGGAATGGAATGGAATAGAATAGAATAGAATAGAATAGAATAGAATAGAATAGAATAGAATAGAATAGAATAGCATGGAATGGAACGGAACGGAACAAAACAGAATAGAATAGAATAGAATAGAATAGAATAGAATAGAATAGAATAGAATAGAATAGAATAGAATAGAATAGAATAGAATAGAATAGAATAGAATAGAATAGAATATATGGAATAGAACAGAACAGAACTAGAATAGAATAGCAGAGTTGGAAGGGACTTTTAAGGTCTTCTAGTCCAACCCCCTGCTCAGGCAGGAAACCCTATACCATTTCAGACAAATGCTTGTCCAGTTTTTTTCATAATAACTCTTAAAATCTTGCCTGCATTATCCATTACATACAGTATCCAGAGCCTTGGGATGTATGAAAATCTTTTAAGTGGAAAAAAAGTGGGAAAATATGAGAAATAACCAAACCATCAAAATTCCTATATCCTAACATCAAACATATTTGACATATGATTGAGTATTATTATAAAACATGCCTAATTGACCCTGAAGCTCAAATACTTTTGGCCACCAAAGGAGAAGACAGGACTCCTTGGAGAAGACTCTGATGTTGGGAGAGATGAAAGGCCAAAGGAGAAGAGGAAGAGATGGTTAGAAAGGGCCATCAACCCAACCAATGCGAGTTTGGGCAACCTCCAGAAGACAATGGAACACAGGGAGAGATCTGGCAAGCTGTGGTCCATGGAGTTGCGAAGAGTCGGATGGAACTTAGCGAGTGAACGACGACAACCTGCATGATAAAGTGTTGTGCATTATAAAGTAGCATAAAAATATTGCTGTGTCTGAAATAACAAAGTATTATTATGTGGGTGGTTGAAAGCAAATAGGTGTTTTAGATCAGTACCGATTGGACTCGTATCATGAAAATGGTAGGTTCTTGGGGGTCTCCCAAGCAGACCCCCCCTCCTTTCTTAAGTTCAGCCAAGGTGAGCCGACTTCTACCATGCCCTGAGAGAAGATTTTAGCAATTCACGTAGATGGCTGCCTTTGTGAAAAGTCATCCCGATCAATTACTTTTCTTAATAACTTTTGTTAGAAAAAATTCTTTTCTCTCTCTCTCTATTTTTTTGTATTTGGCACATCCTATAGCTTTTGCTATCCAGAGTGTTCTGATTTTTAAGCTATTTATCCAACGTAGAAGACGGGGAGAGAAGCAGAGATGCTAAATCAATATTATTGATTTCTTTTTTTTTTATTAGGATCAAAAATATAGCCCAGTCTTGTAACCGGATTAAAAATAGTCTGGGTAAAGTTAAAAGGAAAACTGTTGCTGCCAAAACTTTCAGTCTACAGGTAAAAGGATATCAGTTAAAAGATGTCGAGACTCTAGAAAGAGCGCAGAGAAGAGCAACAAAGAGGATCAGGGGAGGCTAAAACATACAAGGAACAGCTGCTGGAACTGGGTATGTCTAGTTTAATGAAAGGAAGGTCTAGGGGTGACATGATAGCAGTCTTCCAATATCTCAGGGGCTGCCCCAAAGAAGAGGGAGTCAAGCTGTTCTCCAAAGCGCCCGAAGGCAGGACAAGAAGCAACGGATGGAAACTAGTCAAGGAGAGAAGCAACCTGGAACTAAGGAGAAACTTCCTGACAGTGAGGACAACCAACCAGTGGAAGAGCTTTGCCTCCAGAAGCGGTGAATGCTCCAACACTGGAAGTTTTTAAGAGGAGACTGGACAGCCACTTGTCTGAAATGGGATAGGGTTTCCTGCTTAAGCAGGGGGTTGGACTAGATGACCTCCAAGGTCCCTTCCAACTCTGTTATTCGGTTATTCTCTTTCCTCCAACTTTCCCAGCTTCAGAGCCTTGTCCAGAGAGTTGGACTTCATGTAATGTGTCCAAAGTAGGATGATTTGAGCTTGGTCAGTTGTCCCTCAAGCCAGAACTGTAGGTTGATTTGTCCAATTGGTTTTTTTTCTTAGTTGCCCAAGGTGTTCTCACTAGTCAAGGAGTCTCCAACCTCAAAATTCAAAACCATCAACAATATCTTGCAACCTTGACAGGCTGAGATGTCTGGAAATCAGCCGTGCGTAGATTATTTCTAAAATACACAGGAAAGGAGGAGAAAAGTAGAGTTGACGGGATATGTTGTAGTTGATCTGGTTGAAGGTAGCAGTGTGCCCACAAAAGCCTCTCGATAATCAGAGCTGCTAAATGATGAAGAAGAAGGAAGCACAGATCTAGTCTTAAAGGATTTTTTCCCTCTACTGAGACGAAGCAGCTGCTGAGATAGTTAAAAAGCCTTGACAGAATGACAAATAAAAAGAAAAAGAAAAACGAAATGTTTTCCTCGTAGCCTTGGGAAAAAAAAGAGTAGGTGGAATTGAAGGAGGTGAAAAACTATAATGATGCTTTTGGCAGGAAATGATACAAGTTACCTTTATGGGAAAATATAAGTGATAAAAAGAACTGACAAGCAAAAACATTTGGGGGTTCTAAAAACAACCCAACCGCTTCGGCATATGTCTGGAACACAACATCAGTCTTATTTATGTGCCCAAGGCCACATCTGGAAGCTGCTCTTCTGATCCAGGAATGAACCTCAGTGGAGCCAAGAAGATCAGGACACGGATGTCAAAACAGCGAGAGCTGCCATAAAACTTTCGGCTGAACCACGGGTGCCGGAGGAGAGGAACATGGTGGAGAGCAGTCAGACTATTTTGCTGTAAGCCTATAGTTTTTAAATCTTAGCATTTTTAACTATTAGTTGATCTGGCCTAAATTCAGCTCCGTGGCCTTGCTAACGCTGCACTTAGCACAATGTGCTAAGCGCATTGATTTGTGCTTTAGATTGTAAGCCGCCCTGAGTCTTCGGAGAAGGGCGGGATATAAATGGGATTAAAAAAAACACTTCCCCATTTCTTCTTTCATCGTAAATCCAGGTTGATTGACTTACTCCATTGTGCTAAATTACAATGTGGTTTCTTCATTTGGCAGGAAAAAATGTGGTTTTGAACCATCTCTTCCATTCAGTAAGCTGTGGATTGCAATGCTGTGTGTCTTTGTGTGTGTGATTCTCAGCCACTATATCAACAAAATATAGTTGAAAGATGCGTGTATGAACTCAGACACTTAAATAATATAATATAGGGTTTCCTGCCTGAGCAGGAGATTGGGCTTCCAAGGTCCCTCCCAACATTATTATTGTTGTTTTTGTTGTTGTTGTTGTTATTATTTAATATATACTGGTCCCTCAGAATTCCCCAGCCAGCATGAAGAAATCTATAGATCTTAAAGTCCCCAAATGTAAAAAATACCAATATATACTAAACAATCTTTAAAAGAAGATCTTTAAAGAAGTTGTTACATCCCTATCAAATTATAGTTTCCTTGTTTCCACATTGCCAAGACTGCATATCTACTTTGATTCTTCTCAGAAAACCGTGGGGGTAAGATAGCCATCATAATGCTTTAAAAACATTGACAGAGCTGGGCCTCTGCGCCTGTTGTCTTTATCCGAATTCATTCATACAAAATGAAAATTGAAATTAGCTTTGTGAATTTGTGCCAGGATTGCAAACGGGAACTAAGGAACTGCCTCCGACTGAGGCCGAGGGTCCTTCTCTTTCAGCATCTGGGCTGATGTTCCCTGCAACCTTCTTTATCTCACTGAGAGGCACAGGTGTATTTTACCAGGAAAGATAGATAGAGCAGGCTAGAAAGGTAAGTGCCCTGCTAACCGTACCCAAGCACTCTGAATTTGTTGGCGATGTCCATTTTCCTCTCTGAGTTAGAGATAGAGATAGATAGATAGATAGATAGATAGATAGATAGATAGATAGATAGATAGATAGATAGATAGATAGATGATGGATAAACAGACTAGATAGATAGATATAGAGATAGATAAATATAGAGATAGATAAATATAGAGATAAATAGATAGATAGAGATAGATAGACAGATAGATAGATAGATAGATAGATAGATAGATAGATAGATAGATAGATAGATAGAGATAGATGATGCATGGATGCATGGATGGATGGATGGATGGATGGATGGATAGATAGATAGATGGATAGATAGCTAGATAAATAGATGATGGATGGATGGATGGATAGATAGATAGATAGATAGATAGATAGATAGATAGATAGATAGATAGATAGATAGATAGATGATGGATGGATGGATGGATGGATGGATGAATAGATAGATAGATAGATAGATAGATAGATAGATAGATCTTTTTCATATAACAATGAAACATGCAGGAAATCCACAAAGAATAGCAAATGCTCCAGGGATCATCTCAGCTTTATCATTGACGTAACTGTGAACCGCAAGGCTATTTTTATTTATTCAACTGTCAAATCTCAAGCAATTTTGAAAATCCTTATTAGGCTTCTCATTTGCTGCATTAAGAACATCACATTCGAGAAAAAAGCCACCTGCGTCTCTGGCTTCTCTCCGGCTTTCCTGCGATTCTATCCCCAGGCTTCCCCTCCTGTTTCGCTTCGATTCTCACCGAAGGCCTCTTTCCTCCGTTCATCTAATCTGTATTCCACGTTCTTTCTCTGGTTCACCCTCTTTCCCTTTTTTCAGGATCACTTAAAGCATTTCAATAGCATTTTCATTAACACAGTATGCTTATTTGAGTAGGACATATGTTAGCATATTATAAATAGACTTCTTAAAATCCGCTGCTTTGGCACTTTTAAAAAATACGCAGTCGAATCCCGGAGCTTTAATACGTGGAAATATAAGTTTTGACATTTGGAATTCGCAACAGGCTGTCATAGGATTTTGTGTCACAGAGTTTTTGCGATCTTTACCCAGAATATTTCATTTATTCCTTTACCCCTGGCTTTCCCTTCCTGTCTCCAGCAGACAAAAGTGTGGTTGTGATCGCAAATTCACAATGTTAGGAACTCCTACATTCTTTTTATTCTTCTTCCCAACCCTTGAAATTAGCACATCTGACAGTTTTGTCCCTCCCTCCTTCATTTCCTCCCTGTTTACTTCACCTTCCTCCTTCTCTCCAGTTTTGGGATCCGGCGCACTTCTTTAAAGGGGAAAAAAAGATTGTCTAGCAACACTTAGCAAAATATGTTTTCTTTACCAATGTTCTCGCATACACACAGCTTTCTAAAAGATGTGCATTTGCGTAATATTTTAAAGAGAGTACCCATTTCGGCACACTTTTTCCTCTAAAATCATATAGAGAAGAGTTTTGGGTTGTCCACCTTGCCAATACATCAAAGTTGCTACAGCTGGCAGGTAAGGCTTCTCCGCAGAAGTCCGTCGTGATGCTCTGGAATGGGTCCCTCAGCAAGTCTTGGCTGACCAACTTTTAGGTAGCTTTGAGAACGTTATGCCAGGATTAAAATTCTGCTCACTCTCCAAGGTCAATCTCAAGGTATGCAATATGTGTTTGCTATCCAAACAGAAAAATATATTTGAAATAGCAGAGGAGATCCGTAGCTCAAAATTTGTAGATTTTGGCAGCGGTTTCTTCTCCGAGCTTGCTGTTTAGCTCCCAGACTAATCTCGAGCCAGGTCAACGACAAACAACGCCGGTTCGACTGAGATGGAAGAAAAGTCATCACCACGCAAATCCATCGAAGTCTGGCACTCTACAAACGGATCCACCAACAAACACGTTGACTTTGAACCAGCGCATGACCCTATAAGAAACCAGACCACCCAAACAGCCTATCAATCAATCAGAATAGAGCTGGAAGGGGCCTTGGAGGTCTTCTAGTCCAACCCCCGCTCGAGCAGGAGACCCTATACCATTTCAGACAAGTGGCTGTCCAGTCTCTTCTTGAAAACCTCCAGTGATGGAGCACCCATGATTTCTGGAGGCAGGTTGTTCCACTGGTTAGTTGTTCTAACTGTTAGGAAGTTTCTCCTTAATTCCAGGTTGCTTCTCTCCTTGATGAGTTTCCATCCGTTGCTTCTTGTCCTGCCTTCGGGTGCTTTGGAGAAGAGCTTGACTCCCTCTTCTTTGGGGCAGCCCCTCAAATACCGGAAGACTGCTATCATGTGCCCCCTTCTTTTCTCTAGATTGGCCACAATTAAATCAAAGACAGAACTGACCACCCCTTCACCAGTTGGATTTTGTGCCACACAAACAACCAATCACCTGTGTAACTGACCACACCACCACACGAGACCTATAGAAACGGAAGGAAAACGGAGCATGACACTTCTGGCAAAACCCCACAGGAGATGTTACCTACGTCTGGGAGCTAAACAGCAAGTTCGGAGAAGAAACCACTGCCAAAAAGAAAAAAATATATATTATTATATCAGTCTAGCTTTATAACGGGCAGAAATGTTTTCTTGTTTTAGCTGGTCCATGTATACTGAACAGCTCCGAGCTTGGGTGAATTGTTATAGAGAGAGAAGCCGTCTATTTATCTCTGTTTAGATTACAGGTCTCTTTGTTTAACAAGGTTAATACGAACCCTAATCCATTTTATCCATCATTCAAGCTCTGAGCTGTAACCCTGTTTGACTTAAGCTGCAAATCTGCTGAGTTCTTACATCACTGGCTTCGCTCTTCAGCTTCGATGGCCACAATCTAATAAGTTGGCCGAGATCTCTCACTTTTGTAGCTGTCAGCTAGCGGGATTCATGGTGTGAATGCAATTACTCTGAGGAAAAAGGAATATGCATTCCAGTTTGTTTCCAAATCACTTTTCTTTTTGGACGGGGAACGTCTTTCAAAAAATGTGCACAGCACTAATCAAGGTCTCTTCGTTAACCATTTGGCCTCGCTGTTACCTGCCTGTCCCTTAAGACGGGGGCTCCCAGACTTCACCTGGAACTGGAGAAATTTAGATTAGATTAGATTACCTTTATTGTCATTTTATCTGGAACCGTCAGTTCAACCGGAGAATTTTAAGAAGCTGGAGAAAAGGATGTCAGGCCTGAGACCGAATTTCTCAAAACAAGACTTGCTGCCGATCTTTAAATTTTAATGTTAATAACGCTGTGGATAAAAAGACGAGGGCAGCTGTTCTGCTGACTGTTTAGTCCCACCTGAGTCCTCAGAGGCTCAGAGAAGCAGGAAGATGCAAACTTTGGCAGATTGTAGCTTCGTCTGGGATGTTTCAAAACGTCTCCTCAAAATCAACACTTTCCCATCGTTTGCAGAAATCCTTTTATCCTTGTTCTTGGGGAAAATGAGCTTCCAGAGAGGCTTAGCTGCAACCTACGGAAATGAGGGCCAAGAATAGCAATTAGTCGGGCTTGTTTCCGAAGGGAAAAGCAATTTATTCAGTCTTCCTAAGCGTTTCTCATATTTTAAATTTTTGATCAGGCAGTTCTCAACCCGGAGGAAAATGTTTGTGTGAGGAGTGACACGGGTTCTAAGAATCTTCTTGCCTCTTTGTTTGCGTCACCCGGGCAGAGAGAGAGACACACACACAACCTTACCTTAATTACGGAGTCAGGCTACTTTTTCTCATTTCTGTTGTTTCAATCTCATTTCTGAGGCATTGTGCAGATTTCATCGTTTTGTAAAAAGAGGGGAAAAAAAGAATTATGTGCAGGGGTCTCCACAAGGGGACGTGTGGGTCAAAAGTTCAAGATGGTGGCTGCAACTATACAAAGTCCTGCCCCCTCCTTTTTTTTTACATGTCACATGATTCAGCATCCCAACACATATCAACACAACGGCAATCCCTACTTGAAGAAAGCAGGGTTTTTCCAGCACCATCTTCTCCCAAACATGCAACATCTGGCATTTCCTGCTCCTGGACGTTTTAAAGTGGTTATTGTCTTTCTCTCTGGAAATGGTAATTTGCAGACTTAGAACAAAGACGTGATAGCCCGTTTGAAAACTCTTCTGAGCTGCAGCACCATTGTCCGTTTGGATTGCTTGGCCTGGCCGTCCTTGCTTCTTCTCATCTCGGATCCTTTTGCAGCAAAGGCAGGACTGCCAGAGTCTTCTCTTGAACATCTTCCTGCCCAAACCATGGGTGTCTAATGGGCTGCCGAGACCTTTTTGAAGGACACTATGAGCCGTTGGCATTATTTAGCCAAGCAGCTATCATCATAGCTGGACATTTTCGGTTAATGGAAAATCCGTAAGAAATAATACAATTGCTTAGCATCATCTCTCCCCACTTGGGTTTGACTGAAATCCATAGGAAGGAAGGAAGGAAGGAAGGAAGGAAGGAAGGAAGGAAGGAAGGAAGGAAGGAAGGAAGGAAGGAAGGAAGGAAGGAAATCAGGGAGAGAAGCAACCTGGAATTAAGGAGAAACTTCCTAAAAGTGAGAACAATTAACCAACGGAACAGCTTGCCTTCAGAAGCTGTAGATGCAGTGGTGGGATTCGGCCGGTTTGCACCACTTCGGCAGAACTGGTAGCTAATTTTTTGTTGCCCAGGCCCAGAATGGACTTCCAGAAGTGGCATCCACACAGAGAACCGGTTGTTCACATATTTGAATCACTGTGTAGATGCTCCATCTCTGGAGGCTTTTAAGAAGAGATTGGACAGCCATTGGTCTGAAATGGTCTAAGGTTCCCGCTTGAGCAGGGGGTTGGACTAGAAGACCTCTGAGGTCCCTTCCAGCTCTGATTGATTGACTATATTTTCTGGGGATAAAAGCCTTACGTTCTCAGATTGGGCTCTAGAGACAGAAAAAAAAAGTTGCACGATGTATTACTAAGAATTTTCATTCAAGGAATCTAGCTGCGGAGAGAGCCTTTACTAGCCCTGTTGAACTGAAAATACATCCATCCCGATGCCACAATTCCTTTCTGAATGAAAGGAAACCTTTGGGACACCTTCAAGCGAAGAGCTAGTGAAGAACTAGTTCACACGGCGAATCTGTTTGCCAAGGCTTCTCATTCACTGCAAGCAGCCGTCAAAAATGAGGTTGTCCCTTCTCAAATATATAAAATATTGAGCCACAGAAAGCTCAAGCGTTTGGTGGCAAGACGGAGGATGCACATCACTTCTTTATTCTGAATTAAAGTTCACGTGAACTTCGCAACTCGAAGGACATAGAAGAGCCTTTTCAACTCCTGGGAATATCTTCTAGTCTGAAAATACTGTATAGGGCAGAGAAACTCGGGTGGAGGGACGCGTTACCAGTGTGCAAAATGAGGAAGGAAAATTCTTTTTTTTCACCAGAGGACGGGGGCAAATGGCCCTTAAAAATGAGGCTTGCAGTGATCTTGAGTTCAGAGAGCAATTTAAACTGCAGCGGTTGAAACTAAAATTAGAAATTAAGCCCTGAATAAACATCTCTGCCTTCCTGAGATGTTCATTATTCAGCTAATGTTTCAATCGTTTATATTATCCTCCAGTTTGAACTCATTTCTAATCCTGCCCAGTATAATGAAGGTTGAGCTTCATTATTGCGCAGGCCCTTTCGACTCGTATTAACATAGTAATTTGAGAGATTTCTTTGAGAAACCCCCAAGTCCTTAATCGGGAGGATTTTGAGCCTGAATTTTCTGCCCTGATGCTACTCTTCTCCATTTGACCCAAGCTGGATGAAAGTTTAATTATCTCTTTCCCCATGTCCTATTTTAATAAGCACCCTGTCTGTTTTGAAGAGAGAATATGTATTTTAGATATGGTTTTATTATTTTATACCCTGTGCCAGCCTTTAGACGCTAAGCAGCTTGTATAAAAGTTTAAACTTTGGGTTGTTGTTTTTTTTCTTTCCTACCTAAAAGTGGGAAAGGGAAAAAAGGGAAAGTATTTCATCAATATTGCAAAAGTGCAATGCTCGGATAAGTCTCCTTCGAGTGGAGTCTGATTTTGCAGTGATTTCACGGACACGTCCGTGCAATATTATAGGAGTGGTTTGCCATGATTTCCTTCTGGAATTTAAAATTTGACTTCCCGGTCTGCCTTAAGCCCCAAGTCCAGCAGATAACAAACTGAATTGTCCCATTGTAGCTTATGCTGTTGTACCGGCTCCTTTATGTATTCAGTATATAATGGGAACTTTCAAAGGTTGGATTAGTTAAAATGTGATTCAGTGAATCCAGCCAATATCATACAGACAGGCAATTCGGTTAACTGGATCTAACACGGCTATATGCAGATACCACTATAGGTTGCACTTAACAGAACAGAATAACAGCGTTGGAAGGGGCCTTGGAGGTCTTCTAGCCCAACCCCCTGGTTGAGCAGGAGACCCTATATCATTTCAGACAAATGGTTGTCCAGTCTCTTTTAGAAAGTGCTTGATGGAGCACCCACAACTTCTGGAGGCACGTTATTCTGCTGATTAATTGTTCTCACTGTCAGGAAGTTTCTCCTTAGTTCTAGGTTGCTTCTCTCCTTGACTAGTTTCCATCCATTGCTTCTTGTCCTGCTTTCAGGTGCTTTGGAGAAGAGCTTGACTCCCTCTTCTTTGGGGCAGCCCCTGAGATATCGGAAGGCTGCTATCATGTCATCCCTTGGTCCTTTTGTTTCACTACCAACTTCTAGAGGTGACTTCAAAACCATGAAATACTCCGAGTCCCTGTCAATGGTCAGCAACAGCTCTTGCCCGGCACCTAATTTCCTTTTGATTAGATGAGGTAGACCATTTCAACACTTCAGCACGGAGAAAGCAGGGAATCTGCTGTGTGAAAAGTAACTAACATCAGGGAGTCAATTTGCTTCCTGCAGCTTTCTGAAGCCAGAGCTAGCCAAGGCTTGAGAAGTAGGTGATCCAGCAAGCGAATCTTAAACCGCTAGGCATGGATGGCATAGGGCAGAGGCCCCCAAACCTTTGGGCACCAGGGACCGCTTCCGTGGGGAGAGGTTTTTCCACAGACCGGAGAGTGCGTGGTTTTGTGTGCTGCCTGCATCCTACAGATGGACCTTTGCTTGTTTGTGAGGACCGGTTGCTGACATGCCACGGCCCAGTACTGGTCCACGGACCGGGGGTTGGGGACCCTGGCCTAGTTCACATGTTCTTTAGAGGCTACGGAAGCTGTGGGCGCTGCGTCCTGGAGGTTTTCAAAAAAGAGACCGGACGGGCATTTGTATTAAATGGTATAGGGTTTACCTGCTTGAGCAGGGGGTTGGACTAGAAGACCTCTAAGGTCCCTCCCGACCCTATCAGTCAGTGTTCTCCATTCATCAAGCAGAAAAGCCACGTATGCTGAGTTTGAGGGGCTGCTGAGCTGCCTCTCAATCCCCAGTTTCTGGGCACATTTAGAAAACTCTGTATCTGTCAAAGGTTTAAATTGCTTGTATCTCCCAGTTGTTTCCCATCGGTAACTTCCGCAGTGTAGCTTCTCTTGAATTCCAGAGGCTCACTTTATCTTTGAAAGAGATTTTTTTTTCTTTTTTAAAAAAGTCACCCTTTGGTAAGTCATAACTTTTTGCTTTGCCAAGTAAATCAATTTTAATTAAACTTGGTACGCTGGCGCACTGACTCATTCCCTCCCCCCCCTTTTTTTCTTCTTCTCCTTTTCTTCTTCTTGGAGTTTGGCTGCAGCATCCTTGTCAATACTGAAGGAAGAAGTCAGGAAACAATGTGCTGCAACTTCTAATCATTGTTTGTTCCTTGCCCTTTCCCAGCCGTGTCGGGCCTGGGGCTGAGACCTCCAGAAGAAGAAGAAGAAGAAGAAGAAGAAGAAGAAGAAGAAGAAGAAGAAGAAGAAGAAGAAGAAGAAGAAGAAGAAGAAGAAGAAGAAGAAGAAGAAGAAGAAGAAGAAGAAGAAGAAGAAGAAGAAGAAGAAGAAGAAGAAGAAGAAGAAGAAGGAGAAGAAGGAGGAGAAGGAGGAGAAGAAGGAGAAGGAGAAGAAGAAGAAGAAGAAGAAGAAGAAGAAGAAGAAGAAGAAGAAGAAGAAGAAGAAGAAGAAGAAGAAGAAGAAGAAGAAGAAGAAGAAGAAGAAGAAAGGGACGGATCTTTCAAGGCTGCTAGCTTGAAAAAAAAGAGGGCATGTATCTCCGGAAGCAAGAATAAAATAAGTTTTAAAACCCACTCAAGGTAGATAACAAGGAACTGTGGGAGCGTGGAAATGTTCTTTCTTTGTTCCTTCTTCTTTTCCAAGCTTGGTCCTCTAAACAGTCTTAAGAGAAGGTTACATAAAAAATTCTTAAGTTTGGAAAGTAATGTATGGTATTTTAAGTTGTATAATATATTAGGAGAAGGAAAGGTTGTATAAACTTGGTTTTAGTATGAATTTAAAGCCCAGTTGGAAAGAAGAATAGTTTTAGAAAATTGATATAAATTGTTTTATCTGTGATTGTTTTTATTGGGTATTAGATTAAAAAGTATTATTTTGTATTTGAATAATTATTGATATGATATATATATGTTTGGAGTTTATCTATATGAGTTAAAGTGCGATAGTTTAAATAGTTTAGGATTGTTTGCGTAAGTTAGATTATGATTGTTTGTATTTTTATACCCTGTACTCAGCTCTGGGAAGTGGGGGGGAGGGGAAAGGGAGGGAGGGGTTGGGGAGGGTTGGGGAGGGGGAAGAGGGTGGGAGGGGAGGGGGTTGGGAGGGTTTTTTCTTTCTTTTTTGTTAAAGATGAAATGTATTGTAAAACTTTTAATAAAAAAAAGAGAAGGAAAGAAACATCAAGGCTGGGATTTTTTTTCCTTGTTACAGGCAGTCCTTGACTCACAAACATTCTTGGCCTGGGGTCTTTAAATCTGGGTTTCCTTTCAGAGTCCCAAAAGATGGGAATAGCGGGGGACGGTCACTTCCCAAATCAATACAAGATCACTCCCTACTTGGAGCAGCAATCCCCCGTGGACACACAGACGCAACAGAGCACCTTTCTCCTGTGCTCCTGCTACATACATACTACTCATCCCATGGCTGAATACTCAGTAAAAAAAAAAATCCCACCCTTTGGTATCTTCATTGTCTGTTCTGAGGCTGCTTTTCTACCTGTTGGTCTTCCTTATATTGAATATTAGTTCCATTTTTAAAAAACTTCTCTTCCGAGAGCTTCGGATCCTTTGAATTTTAAGTGCTAAGGTAGAGCATTTCCAGATGGGTGGATTTGAACTCGCAGGATCCTCAGCAGGGATAATCCAGCCAGCAGAGTATTTTGAGAGTTCACATCCGCCCATCTGAAAATTATCCCATTTGGAAACGGTCCACTGTGCTGGGTTCTACCCAGAGACGGGAATTAATTTTCCTTTTTGGTTCAGAGACAGGTATTTAGATTAGCCAAATGAAAGCAGATTTGCAGTTTCTTATCTTTTTTTTCTTCTCCTCCTCCTCCTCGCCAGGTGCCCGGAGCAGGGAGAGAAGGTGGAGACTAAAAACCAAAACTAATCCCAGATCCTTGAGCCATCAACCAGTTGTAAAACTGCTGTCATAGCTGCTCCTTATTGAAATACCTTCTTTGTATCTACTGCCGTGGCTCCAAATTTGCAGAAATAGAAGCAAATTTGGGCATACGAGCTTGTGCAAACCCTGGGCATGGGGCCGATGTCCCTCTTTCCTGCTTTGAAAAGACCAATAATAAAGGAAAGAAGATGAACATTAAATAGGTGAGCATATACCTCCAGGAAGATGTTATCCATGAAGGTTGCCATAGAAACGTTGGCTTGTTCCAGCGCAAAAGTGAGAAATTGGACTTATGCTGCTTTAAACCCATCCCAAATCATTTTCTAGTCAGCATTATGGATTTAGATTTTAGATTTAGATTTTATTAGATTTATATACCGCCCTTTCCCAAAGGACTCAGGGCGGTTTACAGGGCATTTTAAAATCATATCAATATAAAATACAAAGTTAAAAGATGTGATATTCAATTTGCCCTTCCCCCCCCCCCCAAGTTTATTTTACTTTCTGTTCTAGACTACAGCCCTCTGGTATCTCATCAAATATTAGTTTCCAGGCCCAGAAGCAAAAAATAAAATAAAAGATATCCTAGATATTGCCATTTCCAAATATTTATTGATAAATCTGAGCGTTGTCATTTTTAAACGGTTCTTAACCTCCAAAACCCACTTTGGGGATTTAGATCTGTACTGTTTTATTTTTCTGACCCACAAATATTGTGGTGATTTTGAACGTTTGACGTTTTTCCAAGGGATTCATAAAGTTTAGTTAAGTTTCAGCATATTTTACGTAGGGGATACAAATCAAAGTTTGAAATCAAATGGCTTCTGATCCATTGTTTCTTGCCCTGCCCTCTGATGCTTTGGAGAATAATTTGACCCCATCCTCTTCTTTGTGGCAGCCCTTCAAGTACTGGAAGACTGGCTATCGTGTCGCCCCTGTTTCTTCTTTTCTCTAGACTGGCCAAACCCAAGTCCTCCAGCCATTCTTTGTATGTTTTAGTCTCCAGGCCTTGGATCATCTTAGTTGCTCTTTCTGCCAACCACATTTTTTTTAAATTCCATTTATATCCCGCCCTTCTCCGAAGACTCAGGGCGGCTTACAATCTAAAGCACAAATCAATGTGCTTAGCATGCTGTGGGCTGAATTTTATGATGCCCTTGCGTAATTCCCTCTTTCGCTTCCATGTTACTTATACCTCTTCATCCAGCTACTTTGCAGGGAAAAGCAATCCAGGAAGTGCTCCTAAATCCAACTGGAATATAAGCTTCTTCTCTTGCCATAAATTGCTAATCCTCCAGTTTGCTTGCTGTTTATAAGAGGGTGGGTAAGGAAAAATATAAGGGACACGGTGGCTCAGTGGGTTAGGATGCTGAGCTTGTCGATCAGAAGGTCGGCAGTTTGGCGGGTCGAATCCCGAGTGCCGCGTAGCCGAGTGAGCGCCTGTTACTCGTCCCAGCTTCTGCCAACCTAGCAGTTCGAAAGCACGTAAAAATGCAAGTAGAAAAATAGGGACCACTCCGGTGGGAAGGTAACAGCGTTCCGTGCTCCTTTGGCGTCCAGTCATGCCGTCCACATGACCACGGAGACGTCCTCAGACAAGCGCTGGCTCTTCGGCTTTGAAACGGAGATGAGCACCGGCCCTTAGAGTCGGAAACGACTAGCACGCCTGTGCGGGGGAAACTTTAGCTTTACCTAAGGAAAAATAACAAATGGAGATCAAAGAGGTACAGGTTACAAGTTATGTAGCCACTTTGCTTCTTTTCACAAATGTTTTTTTTAAAGATTTACAAACTGGGAGGGCTATTTTTTATTATTCCCAGGCTGATTAATTCGGTTTGTTGACATGGTGGCCTCAATCCAGGAGTCAGAAATGAGGGAAGATGGATGAGTGAAGAAGGGATCCTAAGGAAGAAAATAGCTTACACCAAGTTAGACCATTTCAATCATAATGACCAGATTGAGCCTTTCCCCCCCCTCTCTTTGTTTTCTGGAAATGCTAAAGACGGGATCTTCTTTATGCAAAGCCTACATTTGTCAATAAACCGTAGTTCTATAATCCTGTTATCACTGCATGGTTCAGAAGATTATCTTATGAGACAGAAGAAAGCTTTTCTCCAGTTGAGTCATGCTGACTTCTGGTGACCAAGAAAAAATAGTAGTTTATCACTGGACACTTCTGGGAAGTCATCTCTCCCTCCCCCAATTCCTGATCCAGCCTGTGGCTTAACTGTGGGAGATCAAGCAAGGTGCAGGTTGACACTTCCTATAACTTCATGAAATAAAAATGCTCTTATTTCAACTTGCATGACATTTGAAAGGTGGGTCCATTTGAAGTGGCTGTCTCCATTTCACTTCCCTTCAAACGATGCAGAATTTGCTGTAAGTTTGCTTAATGGCCCGGACCCAAAGCGACTATTTTCATTCCGCGGCGTCTGCTTCAATATTGAATTGGGGAACTTATTTCTAATAAGAATTCAGCCTTTTATTTTTTTTGTTTTGTTTTACAGTTCTACTGAACTGTGCAGAATACATTAGAGGAAAGCCATCACATCCAAATCACCTCCTTAAAATGCAGACGTATTCTTTTTTTTTTTTTTAAAAAAAATAAATCTTGCAAGGTTTTATTTGTTTGGATAGCCATGGCCGCTGTATAACTGGGAGAAGAAAATGTTCTTTGGAGCAGAAACAGACATTCCAGCTGATATGTTTGTTCTGAACACACAAGTCTTCACTCATCACATCCCTTTTTGCTTTGAATTGGGATTATTGGAAAGAGGAACAGAGCAGCACCAGTTGTTCTGAGATAGCAATTCTGTTGGGAAGAGTTAATTGTAGAAACAAGCCAGGCCACCAAAGTGCACAGTGTGGGTGGACACCCCCAAAGCTGACACCAGCCAGAGCACGGAGCAACTCAAAGAAGCAGTGCAAGATGGGAAGATGGGGAGGGACCAGCTGGCACAGAGAATCGCCCAGAGTTGGACACGACTGAATGGATAAAGTCACCATCACCAACAGCAGCACACTGCAGGTTGCCATCTGAGTAAGCTCGCCATGAAAGTGGCCTTCAAGAAAATAAGTCTGTTAGCTTCTCGCTTCTTCTCCAGCAAAACTGACAACTTGGGGGTAATATTGGCCTTGCATTCTTCCTGGCACTGCTTTTTTATTATTTATTTAAACCCGCTGCCATCACTGACAACCTAGAACTACTCGGGAGAAATTTCCTAACGGTGAGGACAACCAACCAACGGAACGGATTGCCTTCAGAAGCTGCAGGTGCTCCATCACTGGAGGCTTTTAAGAAGAGGCTGGACAGCCATTTGTCTGGAATGGGATAGGGTTTCCTGCCTGAGCAGGGGGTTGGGCTAGATGACCTCCAAGGTCCCTTACAACTCGGTTATCCTATGTTCCGTGTTCTATGCTACTGTTGCTGAAAATTATCCAGAACCATCAGATAGCCTAGAATAAGTCAGGGTGCTCCAAGCAGGCCACTCTAAGCAGCTATAGCTACTTAGAAAGGGTGGAAGAGAGAGCTGAAGATTATCTGAAAGAAGTCTGTGATACAAATTAATGCTTGGGGATTACAAAGGCTTCGGGATGGGAAAAGAACGTCTGGGTTCTGCAAGCAGAGAATAAAACCTGTGTATTCTTTTGGAAATAAGAGCCAACTGCTGGCTCAGGTCTTCCAGATTTTCATCCAGCATTCTGCATTGCCTTGAGAGGAGGGAGGAGAAAAAAAATCAGATTTTTTTTTTACTTAAAAAATACGGCCTTTTCATGGGTCACTCATTTTTTTCCACTTGCAAACCAAGAACAGATGTAAATAATTCCACTTATTGTCAGGACTGCAAATGAACAACCCAACATTCTGGCTTAGCTAATGAAAACTACAGCCTCGGAATCTGTTGGTTGCAGATCTATGTTGCCTATGACCAAGAATTAGGGAAGGAAGGAAGGAAGGAAGGAAGGAAGGAAGGAAGGAAGGAAGGAAGGAAGGAAGGAAGGAAGGAAGGAAGGAAGGAAGGAAGGAAGGAAGGAAAAGAGCACGAGAAAGGAGGAAGGAAGGAAGGAAGAAAGGAGGGAGGGAGGAAGGAAGCAAAGCATTGCAAGCTTCTATCTCATAAAAGTATAAAAAGAAAAATCTAAAAAACTATTAAAAGGAATTAAAAAAATAAATAAATATACAAAATAGCAATAAATACATGGCTAATTAAAGCTATCCTAATACAAAACATTACGAACTAATAAGTCAAATCCTCATCACAGCTGATCTGAGGCACGGGTCCTGATCTGAAGGATTTTCAGCGCTGCTGTGCAAAACTTGGCAACCTTGTGTGTTGTGGCAGGATTAGCATCAGGGAAGTGTAAAAACTGTCCTCTCCACTCGGAGGCATTTATGCAGTGCTGGTGAGGTGAGGCTGGTACGACGGTCTCTGTAGTAGAAACGCTGGAGGAACATATTCTCTCTCCAGGTAGGGAATTTCTCTGTGGTGCCCGCTTCCACATTTCTTGTCTCGACAGATGTTGTGATGTTGCCTATCTTATCTTCTAAGAGATCTCTGCAGTTCTAGTTAATGAAGTTTGCTGACACCCATACACTTTAGTCTGCTTTAGGACAGCTGCTTCGTTCCTTTTCTCTCCACTTTCTTCCCAAACGGGATCTTTAGCCTAATTTGCTTTCTGCCTCTCTAGGATGTGTGGATTTTATTTCACTTTGTTGGAAAAACCCCATGCAGCAGAGGGAGTTCCACGGCCTGGTTTTGTTTAAAAACAAGGCAAATCGTGCTTTGATTCACATCTGAAGTCTGAGTAGCGTCAGCTGAAGGAGTACTGTCAGCCTTGGTGGAGCAGTGGGCTAATGCCTCCTTAAGTAACACCAGCTGCCTGCAATTAGTGCAGGTTCGAGTCCCTCCTTCCCAGGTAGGTAAAATGAGGACCCAGATTATTGGGGGCAATAAGCTGACATTGTAATAATGCCGCTTGGAGTGTGTGTGTGAAAGCCCTAATAAGCAGGCATATACATAGAATGAAGGCTATTGCTAAGCACATTGATTTGTGCTTCTTAGATTGTAAGCCGCCCTGAGTCTTTGGAGAAGGGCAGGATATAAATGGGATTTTAAAAAAAGAAAGACACAGTCTAGAGTAGGGGTTAGCAACCTGGACAACTTTAAGACTTGTGGCTGAGGAATGCTGGCTGTGCAGGCTGAGGAATTCTGGGGGCTGAAGTCCACAAGTCTTAAAGTTGTCAAAGTTGCAGACCCCTGCTCTAGAGTGATGTGATTAGAAGCGAACAGACATATTGTAAGCCACAAAAACACTGTATTATCCGCATGTTGTAAACATTTCTTGCACGGCACGCCTGATGCCTATTTAGAAACGAGGAACAACCTTCCCTTCAAAGACTGTAATTATAATGGCAAACGCTGTCAAACAAGAGCATTGAAAACAAGGTTGGAATATTGGCGTATTCCAATGTTACACCAGGCAAACTCAAAGAAACTTCCTCAGCAGACAAGCAAGCCACTCCACAACAGAAGAAACACATCTTAGGAGCAACAAATCCCAAGCTTATTAATGTACTACAAGGAGGCATGCTCAAGCCACGGGGAGCTTATCCGGGCTCAGGAGCTAAGCAGGGTTAGGATTAAGCAGAGTTAATACTTGTATATGACATCACTAGATCATCACCGGAACTGCAGACTAAGCTGGTAAATTTCAAACCACAACAGCTACACTTGGGGATGGGGCAACATCGACTGCACAGCTGCGAGGAAAGCGACACGGTAGCACAGAACAAGTTGTTATCCGAGCAAAATTCACGGCAGCTTTAAGATCCCGAAAGAAAAGCTGTGCCCATGCTTTCGGCATTTCCCAGAGCTTAATGTGTGTGTGTGTGTGTGTGTGTGTGTGTGTGTGTGTATTAAAGAAAAACCACAACATTCAGGATGACAAAAAAGTCCTGGATCTACTCAAATGTACAAGGCGGGCCTGGCTGACTTGATTGCCGCCAGAGCCGAACACCAATGACTACAATCTATCGTGGACGCACAATCTGCATTTTCAACCGCTGGGAAAAGATAAAAAGTTTTGCAAGAAAAGTAATTCAAGGTGGGATGAGGAACAGAAAGGTCAGGGCTGAGTGCCAGCTCCAAAGAGGCTGTTTTGGAGAAATCGAGAGGACAAGCGCAAAGCCTCACACCCCGCTCGGCCGCATTTGCCACCGAGGCAAGAAGGACGGCCAAAGCCGCGTGGTGCCAGGGGCATCGCCCAAACTTGCGCTCCGCCACTCTCCGGCCACTTGTTAGGCTGCGCAGCAGAGCAAGGAGCAGGGGGGGGGACTGTTTTATTTCCCGGTCATTCCCTCTTTGGGGAGGAACTGTGTGTCCACATCGCTACACTTTTAGTCCCAATTTTTTGGGAGATTTGCGGGTGTGCGCAATTTTGTGTTTTTTAAAGGGAGAGAGTTGACGTCAGGACTGGCTAATTCCTTTTGCTTTCCTTTGAAAACTGTGACACCATGGTTATTATCCATCCATCGATCACCTATCTTTTTCCTTCCTTCCTTCTTTCCTTTCCTTTCCTTTCCTTCCTCCCTCCCTCCCTCCCTCCCTTCCTTCCTTCCTTCCTTCCTTCCTTCCTTCCTTCCTTCCTTCTTCCCTCCCTCCCTTCCTTCCTTCCTCCCTCCCTTGCAGTATTGCAGGCCAATTCTGCATTCCACTGCCAGGAGCTCGATCCTGACTAGTTCAAGGTTGACTCAGCCTTCCGTCCTTTGGAAGTCGGTAAATGAGGACCCAGATTGTTGGGGGCAACAGGCTGGCTGTAAAACTGCAGGAGAGGGCTGTAAAGCACTGTGAAGGGGGTATATAAGTCTAAGAGCTATTGTTGTTTATTGAAGTTTTATCTGAGTTTCTCTGGAATTAGCTAATCGGAGGTCCCCAAGCCGTGGACCAGCATCGGGCTGCAGCATGCCAGAAATTGGGGTGCACAAACTTGTCCTGCCTTCAGGTGTTTTGGGGAACAGGTTGACCTCCCTTCTTCTTTGTGGCAGCCCCTCAAATATCATGTCGCCCCAATCCTTTTTTCCCATCAAACTAGACCTACCCAATTCCAGCCACCGACCTTCCTATGTTTTAGCCTCCAGCCCCCTGATCATCTTTGCTTCTTTGCCCTTTCTAGAGTCTCAACATTTTTTTAACGTCGTGGCGAGCGAAACTGGAGGCAGTGTTCCAAGGGTGGCCTTACCGAGGCCTTGTAAAGCGGTCCTAACACTTCACGTGATCCACCCAATTCCAGGGGATGAATCGGTTGGAAGAGTTACGGAGAGTAGCGCGGGAGAAAAGCCCACCAGAATGCAATGGGGCTGGTTCTAGACAGAAGACCAGTGTTATACAGTGGTGGTCTTCTATCTAGAACCAGCCCCATTGTATTCCCCATTCCGTGAGCCTCGGCATATAATCCTGCTTGTCCACGCGACCACCGAAAGGCTCTTCGGACACTTCAGGCTCCCTCGGCTGCAAATGGAGACAAGCACCATTCCCCAGAGACAGACTCAGCTGGACAGTGGGACCCTTTGCCTTTATATAGTACAGGGCTCTTCAAACGTGTCCCTTGGATGACTTGTGGACTTTGACTCCCAGAATTCCTCAGCCAGGCACACGTGCCTGGCTGAGGAATTCTGGGAGTCAAAGTCCACAAGTCATCCAAGGGACACGTTTGAAGACCCCTGCTATAGTAGTAAGATATATAACTTGGGCGCATCTCCCGATAAAAAGTTTCTGTCTGCCTCAAGAGAGGTGCTTGTGGCTAGTGAAGGTCACCAAAACTAAGCTGGATGATTTTTCTTAGATCCTGGACTATTCAGTTAAGGGTAGTTAATTGATTCGTTAAATCCTTTGGGTTAAGCACACACAGGTGGTGTTCTGTACTGGATCGTCCCAACCGAGTTATTCCCCGAGCTTAAGTTTTGTCCCCAACTATTTCCTTATAGCGCCATCTGGTGGCTCACCCAGGATCACAGGAGACAGATCACAGAGGCTTGGAAAGCTCCTCTAGACAATCACGGTTAGGAACCTGAATCAAATTTGCTCAGGAGCAGCTCTAAAGTAACCATAAAAATGCCATTATCGGGGTCTTAGCCAAGAGACTACCACCCAATTTATTTGTAAAAATTATAGGAGGAAACCCCAGGTAAGTAATTGCTGCAATGTTAGGAAAAGGAAGGCAAGGGTTGGGAGAGAGGCTTGCGGGACACAAATCTTCAGCTATTCTATTTGTAAAACTACAAGTTTATAAATCTTTTACTTTCTCATTACAACTGATATTTCATACACTGTTTTGCAGGGACTCCCACCGTTCCGCACCATGATGAGTGTCTCTCTCCAATTCATGTATTGTTACGTTTGGCTCTTCCTTTCTCTAAGTAAATGCCTAGAGAATTTTAAACAGATGCCTAATATGTGATATCATCCAGATTTTATTTTAGTTAAACATTTATGTCTTTAGTGAAAATAGACTTCAGGTTTTCCTTGAACTTCACTGGAAATTGTCTTTTTTATTTTAAAAAATAGCAACAGCAATAGCACTTAAGACTTATATATTGCCCCAGAGTGTTTTGCAGATCTAAGCGGTTTGCAGAATCAGCCTACTTGCTCCCAACTATCTGAATCCTCATTTTACCGACCTGGGAAGGACGGAAGGCCGAGTTAACCTTGAGATGGTCAGGATTGAACTGCTGGCAGTGGGCGGTCAGCCTGCCATACTGCCTTTTAACCACTGCGCCACCCTAATTGAACTCTAAAGCTTCCTCCTTCCGTTATGTACTCAAGATGGACAGTGATTAATCTTTATATGTTACTTATATGTTAAGGGTGTAGGTCTATGCATATGTTGTATATATATTATGTTTTAAATGGGTGTTATGTATGTGTACACTTTGAGAGCAAGCAACTCAGTTTTGATGTGTGCTGTTGTAAAAAATGACAATAAAGGTTATCTTATCTAAGCGGTTTGCAGAGTCAGCCTATTTGCCTCCAACAATCTGCGTCCTCATTTCACCGACCTCGGAAGGAAGGAGGGAAGGCTGAGTCGGTCAGGATCGAACCGCTGGCCGTGGAGGGCAGAGTCAGCCTGCAATGCTGCACTCTCGCCACTGCGGCCACCAGGGGCTCTCCCGGTGAAAAGGTGGCTAGTTTCTGTAATTTTTCCTTTGAGTTGGGCCCAAAGCGCTACTTTTGACTCTGCTACGCAGGGAAGGCGGAAGAGAAGCGGACGGTCAGTGGCAAGAGGCTGGACCCAATTACAGGGTAACGTATTCCGTTGGGAGACCTGTAGAAGCAAGCTGGAGTGAGATCATGATGTCTGGGTGCTTGCCAATAATTGACTTGATGGCAACTAATCAGGCGGTCATTCAATCAGTCGGTCAATCCTGTCCTTCACAGAATGAACATCGCTGTGTGTTTATGTATGTATGTGCGCGCACACATAAAATTGTTAAATCCAGGAGCCGACGGTTATTTCTCTGTTGATGAGCGCCCAACACTGAAGGTAACAATTTCTGGATAAATAACCTATCAAGGCACGGCCAGGTCCTTAAACAAGCAAAACAGCGACATTATTTTCAACTGAGAGAGGACTTGGGCATTGGCAGCACGCTGCGCATTTGGGGCGCAGAGGGTGTCAGATCCCGAGAATGCAATCCTACGCATAGTTAGCCAACCAGAGAGTTTACGGCCAGCATGGGGAAGACATCAGCCTTAGGACCGCATCTGGTAAGTTAACAGAAGTTTATAGTAAGTTATTTATTTTACACAATTAAATACAAAAATGAAATGCATTGGACGTATCAAAGAACGATCTCACATGGAAAGGAAAAAAAAAGAATTTAACTCCCCAGGTTTGGCACCCCAAAAAAGATGGTAGCGAAAGAGCAACAGAGTACTGTAAAAACGGGCACAGGTGCCCTTTCCAAAAGGAGACCCAGCGTGGCAGGGCCATCTCACCCGGGGCCCTCCCGCTTCAAGGACCTTCGTTAAGTCGAGCACAGAAAATCGTCCGGAGCAGAGAACGAACGTTCCCTTTTAAAACCCTTTTAGGCATCTTCAGTAGCACTACACAGTAGTTTCATGTTTCCAGAAGCCAGTCCTGATATTGCCAGTGCTGTCGGCACTCAGAAATGTCCCATCCTGGGCGCTGCTTTTCAGAGGTCCGTTCTGGACCGCTAAATTTAAGCCGTAGGACTTCTGCTGCCCTTCCAGCTCAACCACGATGGGCTTCCTCGGCGGCTCCTCTTTCAAGCCGGGCGGCCCCGCTCGGTCGGTGTTCCGGTGTCCTTTCTGAAGAGAGCTGTAAGCGTCGCTGCTCTCCGGCTGGGACTGGTTATACTGGCGTTCCCGGTAGGCCAGGTAAGCTCTCCGGGTCCTGGAGTGCCCTTCGGCCGTCGTTTGGCGCGTCTTAATTAAGCCGTCCTGGATGCTCCCTTCCACGCTGGTGGGGACGTCGTAGGCGTACTCCCGCAAGACGGCCAGTCGGCTGGCACGGTGCCCTTTGCTCCGGTTTTTGTGATGGCGGCCGGGGTGCCCGTTTGTCCGCAAAGGCATCTCCAGAGGGGCCACGTGCATCTTGATCTCGTTGTCCACAGAGTGTTCGGTAAGGCTGTTGTCCAGAGGAGGGCCGGCACTCGGGCCCACCGGACTTAAAGGGCACTGGGCCGCTGCCGCCTGGATGTTGGTCAGTTTGCAGCCTTGCAAAGAGTTTTTTAAACTCGAGGCGCTTTTGTTCGTGCACGAGGACTCGGCGCTGCTGTTGGTGCACTTGGCGGGGTCTCCGTTGGGGCCACTCGCCCCGGATGAAGGCGGAACATTGACCTGTACCGAATACGCGCTCCTTCCGGGGCAGCAGGACGTCAACCAAGAGTGCCGGAGGTCTTCTCTGTTAACGCCGTGGTGCATTATTAAAAAACTGCTAAGGCACAAAGACAGGGCTCCAAAAAAGCAGCTGAAGACTAAATCCAGGGGGTAAGGCGAAGCGACGCAGAGGGCCCCCAAAACCCACAGAGCCACGTACAGGAACAAAGTGAGGCTCACGCCCCGAAGTTGTGCGTGGAAGCTGTGCTCGTTCTCCAAAGCCACGGCGGAGATCAGCGACACGGAGAGGGAATCCTGATTGTTCAGGCTGCCGTGTTCGTTGGTGGCCAGGCGCTGCTGCTCCTCGGCGGGCTCCTTAAGCTCAAACTTACGTTCGGGGTGCCTCTTCAGTTGAACAAATATGCTGAGGAAATACATGCAGTTGACAAAAAGGATGAAGCCGGCCGGTCCATAGAAAGCTCCCAAACTCGGTTCCCACGCCATCCAACAACTGCGAGAAAAAGGAACAATCCTAAGAAAGACATTCTGGTGCAACATCTAACCGAAGCCTTTACGAGCGTTTCAGATCAGGTTCTCCGCAGGCCCCCCCAACCCGCCCCCCCCTCAACTAGGGCAATACTCACTACGCTGAGTGAGGCTTGCTCCCGTAATTTCTTATATTTGCAGCAGCCGTTATCCCGCAAACTATGACGGGGATTCCTCCGCCAATCAGGTAGAACCTAAAAAAAAGGAGACAGATGCAGGCTATTGGTTTAAACGGTCAGAAATGCCAATAAAGGAGCAAAATTGCAGCTCAGGGTTGATACACACACACACACACACACAGACACACACACACACACACACACACAATCCCATTTATATCCCGCTCTTCTCCGAAGACTCAGGGCAGCTTACAATCTAAAGCACAAATCAATGTGGTTAGCAATAGCCTTCATTCTATGTATATGCCTGCTTATTAGGGCTTTCAGCCCCCCCCCCCCGCGGCATTTTTACAAAGTCAGCTTATTGCCCCCAACAATCTGAGGGGTCCTCGGTGCTCCTCTGAGTGTGGCTGTTTTCTTGCAGACGTTTCCTTACTCAAATCAGGTCACATCAGGTTTGGTTGGTAACGAGTGGCGTCTGCTCTCAAAAGACACGTAAACATAAACAATATCAACATGCTAGGCAAAAGAGACAATCAACCACCCCAAAAAGGGAACAAAAAAGGCCCAGGCACCTCTCCACCAGCAATCGGCACCCACATCAGCAGAGATTAACTCCAAGATTAACGTCAGATCAATAATCAAGTAAACAACAGTGGCGAAAATCTGTAGCTCGGGCGTAGGACGAGGGTTGAACACCTCTGAAGAGGCTACCTAGCCTGGTAACGAAGCGTTCAGAAACCAACCCACCGCCGTAAAGAATAGCCCAATCAAGGACCTGCCAAAGAAGCCAACAGCCCACCCAAAGACCTTCTAAGACCACCCCCACCAAGACTGACAGGAGAAGTCACCAGGCTACGTAAACTGAGAGCAAACCCCACTAGCATTGCCTAGCTTGGGCAACGAGACGTCTGCACGAAAACAAGCAAGCTCAGAGACCACCAAGGACCCCTCAGTCAGAAACAGGATTTACTATCTGTGCCCATGAATGAACTACTACAGGAGGCTTCCAAGCCACAGCACCGTTAACGAGACTTTATATTGTTTCAGCGAGTGTGAACTGGATAGATGGCTGGCTCAAAATCGAAGGGACTGGATCTCCCCGTGCTCCCAGGGATGTTTGCCAGCTGGATTATTAAAGGGAGAGGAGTACGTTGACAACCGCTACTCTCAGCCCACACAAGAGGTAGAGGGCGGCTCTACGTTCTGCTTCTCCGTAACACATGGCAGAGAATGGCTAAACCTTTGCTCTCGCTGCAACTGGAAGAGGGGAATAGGGTGGGATCGCCAGGAAGCACGTCACGTCCCATTCCACGACAGGCTATGTAGTACTTCTATTTTTCTCTCGACATCTCAGGCACAGGAAAAACTGCCCGTCAGTTTTACTCCTTTCACTTTTATGGCACTTTATATGAAATAAAACGCGATGTTACAATATTTTTTACCCAACTTGTGGGTAAAGCTGATCAGTTTCTGCCACCTTGTGGACAAAGATGAAGGAAATTACTTTTAACGAAAAAGGTAGAGCAATATTCAAATGAGAAGCTGTGATCTGGAGCAAGATAAATGACAAATAAGGCAGACTGGAATCGCCTCTTCATTTCTTAGTATTTTTCTGTTCTTACACACCTATCCAAATAGTTTTGAGCTTTTTTAAAAGGAAAAGCTAGCACATTATATATGCCCGCAATAAAAACGTATACGGAGAATAAGCTGTCATGAATAATTCACAATTACCACGATGTTAGTCTCAGGATAGCTTCAGTTATATTTCATTAGAAGCTTATGATATTTAACAGAAATATATGCTGGCTAGCAATCTTCCTATGCATGCAGCCAAGTACATTTACAAGACTTTTTTTTCCTGGCTAAAGTGCAGTTCAACATGATAAAAATGTTTGATATCCTGTCTCTGGAAAATTGCACGCAGCTTTTCCTATGCATTCTGAAAATGTTATCCAGTCTGAAGGTGCACAAAGAGAGAGTCTATTCATATACATCTCAGTTTTATAAATATTCTCTTCTGCCATTAAGAATTTCCCTTTCTACTTCTAAAGCCAGATATCCCTTATTTGTCATTTTGCTTTTCTTCGTGGCTTCTATGCAAGTATTGTGGACAAAAACCTACCTACTTCAGATATCTAGTTAATAAGAATACCTGACATGCAGATGATGCCAAATTATCCGACTACAATATTTATATATCGAAACATTTAAATTTTGCCTTTCTGGTGAGCATTCGCAATTAAGAAATGAAAAAAAGTCTTTATATAAAGATCACATTGTCATAAATCTCAGTGAAGAACAAAGCAAATGAAACATAACCTTTACGTAAAAGAGTAGGTTACTACACAAAACCGTTATGAGAATAAAATCGCTGTAACTGTCCTTTTACCACAGTGAGGGGCTGAAACCAGATTTAATGCTGGTGACACACTATTAATGAGACTTGAGAGCAGGAAAACAACTAAATGCAAGAGTTCTTGGAGGGACTGATTAAATTAATGATTAAGGAACTGAAAGACAGTCAGCAGAAGCAGAGATACCCAGAGTCGCCCGTGTGCCATTAACAGGGATGTGAGAAAGGAAGAAAGTAGAAGGCAAACATTATGGGAGACGCACACAGTATCTGACGTGGTCTGTGTTATGAACATGCTGCTTTCAAAATGATATATATATATCTATATATCTATATCTATATATCTATATCTATATCTATATCTATATCTATATATTCTGGGAGCTGAAGTCCACCAGTCTTAAAAGTTCTCAAGGTTGTAGACCCCTGGTGTGGGCTATCAGAATCTCTTAAATCAGGGGTCCCCAACCTGTTCACCGTGGCCTATTGGTCAACAGGCTGCGGAACAGGCTGGCCAGTGTGCACATATGTGTGCGTGCACTCACCCCCACTCGCGTTAGTGCCACAACTACGCAAACGGAGCACCGCGCAGCAAAAACAGGGCGGTGCTACCTAGCACCGCCCCGTTTGCATCACGTGTGCTCGCAGCCCCATTTGTGCACGCACGTGCGTGCATCAAATGCTTCCCCCGCCCTTCCCCTTTGGTCCACCAAGCGAGAAAGGCTGGGGACTTCTGTCTTAAATGATTTCCAAATTAGTTAAGACTAAGCAAAAGTTTAAGAAGCCTTTTTTAAAAAAAAAAAGAAAAGAAAAAGAATCTGTGAAAATGCAATAATGAAATTATATTCTTTAAAATGGTTGGTTGTCTTAAGTCTGCTTCAAAAGTAAGTTACCACAACGATCTTGTTTACATCATGAAATTTCCTTGAATGGATTGATGACATATGCTTTGCTGAATTATATGTATTTGACTTAATTAAGGATTAAAAGAAATTTCAAAACAGAATCACTTCTAATTACTGAGTCTACTGCTAGTAATTAACATATATATCCTACATTTATTTTTCACTTTAATATGGAAATTATAAAGCAGCATTCCACATATTAAGTTGATTAAAGCATTGCAAGCAAACGAGTTTTGATTAGCGAGTCTACCAGTAAGAAACTTTCCTGCATTTCTACTGTTGCTATTGCTGAAGATTTATTATATGTTTTATTTAGGAGTTTATAATAATAATAATAATAAAAGAGAAACAAAAATAAACACATTTTTCCTCCTTTGAATTCTCCTTCCCCGACAAAACAAAACTGAAACAAATAAAAGCCAATTCTTGATTTCAGCTTCAACATAATTCACTGGATGTTAAAACTAGCTGAGACGTGGAGCAATTTGTCTTTTGTGCAAGCGTCAAGTGAGGGATTCCGGCCTGGGGACTTTTTTTTGGGACCTCCCCAACATCCTTGGTCTTTTGAGACACTCCAATTTGGCACAACTATTTCAACTACTGACTGCTCTTTAGAAGGCCAGATCCTGAAGCTGAAACTCAAATCCTTTGGCCACCTCATGAGAAGGAAGGACTCACTGGAGAAGAGCCTAACGCTGGGAAAGGTGGAGGGCAAGAGAAGAAGGGGACGACAGAGAAGGAGGCGGCTGGATGGAGTCACTGAAGCAGGAGGCCTGAGCTTCAAGGGACTCCAGAAGATGGGAGAGGACAGGAAGGCCTGGAGGAACGTTGTCCGTGGGGTCAGACACGACTTCGCAACTAACAACAAAAAAATTCAACTACTCCATCAAACTTTGGGCCAGCCCAGCTAAGGGGAAAGAGGACTGCAATAAACAAGAGTTGATGTTGGCTTCTCACCTCAGCATGGGCCTTGGAGGGGGGAGGGGCTCCCCGGGGTCTTGGCACCGCTTGGCTTTCCTGGTGACTTGTTTATAGATGTTCCGGGAGGTGAGCCCTATCCACAACAAGGTGGCAAGGGTGGAGTAGTGCAAGATTATCCCAACCTGGAAAACAGCCATCAAAAACAAAGGAGACAATTTTTGTTTCCACCTCTTCGCTCTCCAGTTCCTTCAGCTGCTTGTTTGGGAAGCAACAAACCGGTAAACCTGGGTCAGGCACCGAAAGGGTGGTTTGCAAAGCGGCTGCTGGGATTATTATCGAACTAAAGAACCGGCTGAGTTTTCAAAACAGATACGCTTATTAAACTTTGAATTATCTTTCTAGTGGATTTTTGCTTTGTCTACTGCTCAGAAATCCCTTTACGAAAAAGAGGACAATTATCAGGGCAGCTGATAATGAATGACGCTGACCCAGGAAGTCAGCGATTTGATTAATATTTCACAATATGTAGGATACCCTGTTTCCTATTCCTCTTCACTAAACACCTTCTCCTCAAACGATCATCAAATTCTTCTTGCTCCAGCCACAAAAAAAGGGGGGGGGGAAGGGCATTTTAGCTCAGGCCGGACACCATGTTCCGTAAAGAGAGGAGGGACCACGATAAAAACATGTCAGAATTTAATTACGCATGCTAAACCTGATTATTCCCCCTTGCATTTAATGACACCTTAATTTTCCCCCACCCCAGAAAAACAGGCGAAGCTTTGGGATTACCGCAAAGTTTACGGCCCTGCTCCACAGAACTGGAAGGGAAGGTTTTCCATTTACAAATGTTGAAATACAAATGATGTACGACACACTGGCTGGCATGAGTGGAACGTTGTTGTTGTTGTTGTTGTTGTTGCACATTAGTAAGAAATAGAAAGCAGAAGCTTTTGCAAACTCTGATGCTAAGAACACAGAGGCCCGACCCACAGAACAGCCATCCAGGAAAACATTCCCATGATGATGATGATGATGATGATTTTAGATGACTGATTAACAAAACAAACAAAATCGATCCTTCTCCTGCAGGGGGACCTTCCCAGAGCCGCCAGGGGCGCTGGTGACAGCTGACAGAATCTGGCAGCTGAACTTCTCTCATTTAAAGCAGGTGGGGGGTGGGGGGGGGAAGAAGGTTGCCATAAATCAAAGCGGCAAGTGTGGTTTCTGTCAGGACCCTGTCTTGGGAGTCCTTTGACTTTTGGCTAAAAGAATTAATGGGCGTCATCCATCAAAATGCTGCTAAGTTTGTAAGCCGCCCTGAGTCTTCGGAGAAGGGCGGGATATAAATGGAATTAAAATAAATAAATAAATAAAAATAAGGACCCAGGAAAGAGCATTTTAACCGCCCACCCGGGGAACTTCACTTGAGATCTCAAAAAGTGGCTGTTTTGCAACCACAAAATGACGCCAGCGCTACAGGAGGAGGGACTCGCAGGCAGGGGAACGAGTGACAGGCTATCTCAGAAGATCTTCACTAAGAATAGTTGCTAACCGGCAAGATTCCTCTAATCTATCCACACATTATCTATTTAAACAAGCATGTTTTCTTTCCCCCCACACCTTGCCTTCAAATATTCCATCGGTTTGGCCCCTCCACGTAGCTGAAGTGAGCGGGAGCTCGTGAATTAGTATGTTGGATCACCTGAAAATATGCTACTGGGCTCCTACTTGTGGATCTTGGAATGGAAGTTGTTTAAAAAATAAACTGATGACCCGAACGTAAAAGTTTCAGAAAATAAACATTTAACACCGATATTTTTTTTTAAAAAATACTCTTTTAACTAATGGATTTTATCCTTGAGGTTGTTTTTCTTTCCTCCTTTCCCTGCAATGTTCCCAATATGCCTTTCACTTACCGCTTGGCAGATGCTAGTATGTTCGGTCTGGGTTATGCCTCCAACGAACACCACGCACGTCAGGAAAATATGAAAACTGAGGTTCATTAACATGTGCCAGCTTTTAAGACTGATCCTGATGACACTGTGGAATAATAATAATAATAATAATAATAATAATAATAATAATAATAATAATAATAATAATAATAATAATAATAATAATAATAATAATAATAATAATAATAATAAAAAAAAAACCACAGCAGTTATTGTGCAGACAAACCTAAACATTATTCAGTTAGGCAAAGAAACTATTAGGGTCCCCAAAACCTGGATCCATCCTGGTAAACCCAAATATTCAACGCAAAAGCATACTTACAAACATTAAATAAGATGCCTTTATAGTAGCAGAAAGAAAGCCCAAATCAGGCATCGTTACCAACTAAGGCAGGCTATTTTTAATCTTCGGGGAAGATTTCCTACTGTAACGCGATTAAAAACACCTCCTCCTCCCGTAAATTGCAAGGATTTTAGAGCTCGTTTTAGAATAAATGCCCACTTTCCATGAAATCATCCTGCTTGCTTAATTTATGCAAATGTTCCAGAACAAGGCCAATACTTTTCAGATTTTAACTGACGTTCAGCAAGCGAGTTGATTTCTTGCAGAAAACTCTCTGATATCATTCACCTCTGACCGAGATCTCTCTGTAGTTACCTTAGGCTAAATTTTGGAAATCACAACATAAATTACAGTTGCTCAATCTTTATAAACATGACAAAGGGGGAGGGGGGGCTATACAAATGATTTTATTTGCCCCTCTTCTATTTAGGATGCTGTATCAGTCCAAAATAAATTAAACCACGAAAAAGCAATTAAATGACTGAATTTTGCAAGCGTTCTATAGAGCGGCGACAAACGTTAGAGTTACGTAACTCTTTGTTTAAAGGATGTACCGGCAAAATTACAAATATTTCAAAATAATTAAAAGCACAGAATCTCTCTGCCTGAAGCTGGTCCCAAGTATAAGGAAATCTATCTGTCTGTCTGTCTGTCTATCTATCTCATCTATCTATATCTATCTATTTATCTCCTATCTATCTATCTATCTATCTATCTATCTATCTATCTATCTATCTATCTATCTATCTATCTATCTATCTATCTATCTATCTATCTCTGTCTATCATCTATCTATCTATCTATCTATCTATCTATCTATCTATCTATCTATCTACCTACCTACCTACCTACCTACCTACCTACCTGCCTATCTATCTAGTTCTACTCTCTCTATCCATCTTTGGAAAGAAGGCCCACCTGGTTACATATCAGAACTGTGCAAAGCGTTAGAAAGAAATGCTTCATGAAGCACAAATGGAAAATCTTCCTTCAAAGCCGGCTTTTCACAAGGTTTGTGCATTTGTTTCACCCTCTCAAGTGCAAACACACCTGCCCTTTGCTACCCTGGCAACCCAACGCAAGTCGCCAGCCAAGATGGCGAAGTGTGGGCTATAGGGGGTCCCCGACTTACAAACACAACCCAGCCCAAAATTTATGTTGCCAAGCGAGAAGTCTGTCGGCTTTTGCCTCTTTTTACGACCTTCTAGTAGCCATGGTTGTTGTGTGAATCTGGCCTCCCCGCGGACTTTGCTTTGCTTTGGGAAGGTCACAACCGGGGATCACACGACCTGGGAAATAGGATCCAGTGGCTGAGCGTCCGAATGTTGATCCCGTGACCGTGGGGGATGCTGCAATGGCCGTTAAGTGTGAAAAACAGTCCTCAGTCGCTTTATTCAGTGCCGTTGTAACTTCGGTCACTAAACGAACTGTCGTAAGTCGGGGACTGCCTGTTCTTGGGTGCTTTGAAGGAAGATGTTTTGGTTAGTGCCAGTGCACCCCCCCCCCGCAACTCATCAATATTTGTTGATTTAACCCAACTAATTTAATATACATTCGGAATGATGCTACCTGTGGTGATAAATGTAGCTAATTTTGATCATCAAGAGGCACAGCAGCAGAATCACAGCAGACACATAGACAACTGGATGGAGGAGGTCAGCGGACTGCGCGTCCCCTGTCAAATCCTGACAGGCGAGACAACACGACACAATTCAGAAGGTTAGTCCCGTCTGGGTCTCCCGCTAGCACAAGGAGGAATTAAACATTTAGACTAGGCAAGAATGCCGCACGACTTGAGTAGAGCCGACGAGGCCTACGGCGACTGGATCGCTCCTCCCCCGGTTTTCCTTCCACCCTTTCAGCAAGGGGAAAGTGGGAGAGTGGACCATAATGCACAGAGCACCATTAGCATATTACATTTTTTTTTAAAGGCGGCCACCAGACAGGTCCGACAGCACGTTAATGGCAGGATGGCAGCGTGCGTAATGTGTGAACTGTGATGTGATAAACATACTAGACCCAAAACTAGCGCTGGAGGTGAAGGAACGCAGCCCTGACAAGACAGGAATGGTGGCAGTCACACTTATAACAGCAGGATGAAAAGGCACTGGTGCAGCAATGGAAGAAGGGCGCAACAAGGAGACTACGGCACGGCTGGACACAAGAACGAAACAGCATCCCTGGGTGCTAAGAGAGCGGAAGAAGAGCCTCTTTCAAAGTCCAAGTGAAGTTGGACCGCTCTTTCTTTCAGCCAAAGCCACTTTTCAAGGAAACCCACTTTTTGGTGGGGTGGGGGGAATAGGAGGAGGAAGGAACATTACCTCCCTGATTTGTACAAACGAGGATATAAACAAACAGTTCCAAGTCAACTACTCCCTGTGTAATGCCTGAGCTATGGTTTTGTTTTGTTTTTTTCATTTCAGGAAAAAGATGAGGGAGATCTGAGCCTAGAACTCTTAAATCCACCCTCTCTCCAGTCTTTTCCCTGCGGAAAGGGCCACCGCCAGACCCGCCTGGATAGCCAGGTGATCCCAACAGGTTCAGCACTTTGATAGCGTTACCAGTCCCCCCAGCCCCGCTTGAAGAAGCCAAGAGACCCACCATCAGGACTGCGTAATTGCTGAGGGAGACACACTGGATGGCCGTGACGTTTTCATCCGAGAAAAGGACGCGGCACCCCTCCGACTTCCAGCCGCCTTGTCCGTCCAGCAGGTCGAAGTCCCACTCAGCCGCAAGCGCCTCCCTTCCGTGCGCAGTGCGCCGCAGGGTCACATTGATGGGGACATCCCGATAGGGTGGACTCACACCGTCTTGTTTGGTCATAAAGGTTAAAAAAGAAAGAAAGAAAGAAAGAAAGAAAGAAAGAAAGAAAGAAAGAAGAAAGAAAGAAAGAAAGAAAGAAAGAAAGAAAGAAAGAAAGAAAGAAAGAAAGAAAGAAAGAAAGAAAGAAAGAGTGAGGGAGGAAGAAAAGGAAGGAAGAAGGAAAGAAAGAAGGAAAGGAGGAAGGAAAGAAAGAAGGAAGAAAGCAAGAGGTATTTTTATACACAAACGCGAAAATTAAGGCGAGGGCATTTCCAGGGCAAAGAGGGGAAGAGGAGGGGGGAGCCGTTCCAGGGCAAGGCAAGAACGGGGGACTGAAAATGGGAGCCTGCTAAGGAGCAAACCTGTTTTGGTCAGGATGACCGGGGTCACCACCCTCAGGTGTTTCCTCCGGGCGGCCACAGGAGTGGAATTCCCCGTCGTGGGGAAAAGCTTCCCGTTGCGGAAGGCCATCAGCTGAAGCCTGTAGACGGCGTCCTCCGCGGGCCGGATCTCTCTCCGGTGCCTTGGGGAAAACAAGGCGGGGGGCAACTGGATGGAGGCCTCCACAATGGTGTTCTGCAAAAGGGGGCGGGAAGTGGCGTTAATGCAAGCTAGAGAGAGCCCTCGACTTATGGCAGTTTCGTGAAGCTACGGGGCTGAAAAGAAGGGGCCGACGGCCGTGGCGCAGGGCGACGGCGCCTGGAACACCGGCGCCTGCGGTCGCTCGGCTGGTATTCACCTTCAGGGCTAGGCTGGAGAAGGTAGTGGAGACGTTGCACTTAAAGCCCAGCTGCTTGTCCAGGCCCCCGTCCAGGTCTCGGCGGCCGTAGTCGGAGAAGCCCGAGCGATCGGCGGCCGCCACCTTCTGGAACACCGTGCAGGTCATCCCAGAGAAGCTGGAGCCCTTTATGACGTAAGCTTCCACTGCAATGTTTGGAGAATACTGTTGAAACGAAACGACACGGAACAAAAGGCTGTGCTGTGCTGCGGAAAAAGAGGCCAAACGGCTCCCCAAATAAACCAGATTTGCTAGAACGGAAAACTCCCAAAGACTAGGCGTTGCTAAAAAAACCATAAATCATCGTAATTTTTTTAAAAAAATCAATCGCCTGTCTGTCCACCGTAAGAGGATGTAGGGAAAGCATTTCTACTCCCTCGCCAGGAAGGTCTACTTGGACCACTCGGCCTTCCACCCTCCCAAGGTCGGGAAAATGAGGACCCAGATTTGGAGGGGGGGTTGGGGGGAGAGGCCGACTCTGTAAACTGCTCAGAGGGGGCTGTACAAGCACGATGAAGCGGTATGTAAGTGCAAGTGCGACTGCTATTATACGGCCCAGAAGAACAACAGCAACAACGCCAGGAAGAAGTCACCCACCTTTCGAACTGCTACCCAGGTGCCCCTCCCACGAGGATGGGGAGGAAGGATTTTACTTTCCTACGCAACCTTGCCTTGATCTGTCCCATTTCTGAATTTTACCTTCCCCCCGTGCCAAAGGCCACCCCCTTCAGCTTACTTTTCAGAGGCTCACAATGCCGGTACGACAGAATTCTGACCCCTTTTGCAAGCATTTCAGTGAAAATTAAATGCGGCCGTTATCGTCGATGGAAAACCAAAGTCTTAGTCCTTACCGTCGAGTAAACCTGCGCCCCGCTAGCTAGCCGGTAGGTTGCGATCCTTTGCAAGCACTGTACAATTCTAGTGCAGGCTTTGGCTTCCCTCTGGGCCATCCAGAGTATGCGTTCGTCAGCTAGCATGATGTTGCTGGCGATATCCACCATCACGTCCCCCAGCTGGCGGGAGAAGAGTTGTTCTCAGCTCTGGTGTAATTTGGCACCCAGGTCCCCAAAGGTTGATTAATTACATTTCCCCCATTCTCCACTCAAGAAACTCGACAGGCACTTTACCTTTATATTATCACTCATTCAAATTCACAAACAGGAAAAGACAAACGCTCCGGCAGGTGCGAATTTAACCCTTGGCAATGTCACATATTCTATTTATATCTTAAGTCTCTCTCTCTCTTTTTGTCCCTTCAGCCGTTTCATTTTTAATGGTGGTGCTTTAGCGGTTTATTATACCCACATTTCTTCTCCTAGTTTTCCTACCCCTCGAAACTCAATCGATTCTTCAGCAGTACTTACCGTGCCGCAGATTAGAAAATACCTTCCCAACAAATGGAGCGTAGTTCTTAATAATAGTTGGTTATATAAAGGTAAAGGTAAAGGTTCCCCCGCACATGTGTGCTAGTCATTTCCGACTCTAGGGGCCGGTGCTCATCTCCGTTTCAAAGCCGAAGAGCCAGCGCTTGTCCGAGGACGTCTCCGTGGTCATGTGGCCGGCCTGACTAGACGCCAGAGGCGCACGGAACGCTGTTACCTTCCCACCGGAGTGGTCCCTATTTTTCTACTTGCATTTTTACGTGCTTTCGAACTGCTAGGTTGGCAGAAGCTGGGACGCGTAACGGGCGCTCACTCTGCTACGCGGCACTCGGGATTCGACCCGCCAAACTGCCGACCTTCTGATCGACAAGCTCAGCGTCCTAACCCACTGAGCCACCGCGTCCCTTGTAGTTGGTTATAATTGCCCATTTAAATAATATACTGAGCTAAAAGCCTTTGGGTGCACCCCTGGAAAAAAAAATGTGCAATTTGGTTTCTCCCAAAAGTGGAACATAAATTTATTTATTTATTTATTTATTGATGGGATTTATATCCCGCCCTATTTCCCGAAGGACTCAGGGCGGCTAACAACAAAACATATAATAAGTACAGAAATCAAGATAAAAATGAAATTGAGAACATCAGTGCAATAAATTAAAATTAGAGAATTTAAAAATGAATTAAAAATACTAAAGCACAAAGTTTGTGCTTGCAAAATCAGAAATTAAGGTAATCCGATCGTGTTGTGTAATTAAAATAAAGGAGACAGTGAGGAAAAGGTCACAAGGCAGTTCTCCTGTCCGTAAGTCTATGGAGCTAATTTTTCAAATACGCGTTAAGAGTTTGGTCAAATCCAAAGAAAGTTTTTCAGGATGCTGGGAACAGAATGAAGCATTAATGTTCCATAAACCCGGGCCAAAGAATAAGGTGTGAAGCGTTAACCTTTGACCCAGGAAAACGTTCATCCTGGGACAGACCGAGTTTTCTGCCCCTCTCAACCAGGGGGGAAGGGAGTTTGAAATAAAACCCGGCCAATAAAACTAGCAAGGCTGAAAGCAATGAATTTCTTTTCAGTCCTCTGCATTCTCAGAAACAGGAAACCCAAGGAAATCTACAGGCAATGTTAAAAGTGGCCGGACTGGTCCCGTCAGAGCTTAGGTGAAGAGGTGTGTTTATTTTCTGAAAGAGGACATTGTGAGGCCAGCCTGACTTCGCTCAGGAGCGCAACCGCTGCTAAGGCTTTGAACGTCAGGGTCAGCAGGAAAGGCCATGGCCCAATCTGGGTTGGATCCCCTGCTGTAAAAGGAAGGGAGTCGGTGCAGGAAAAGGCTTCCATCTCCATCTCCCTCGCGGAGGGGAAGGGCCACGGAATCCAAGGCTCGTGGCGGAGAAAAGCAGAGACAGCACAGCAATCGGCAGAGTCGCCTTCCCCATCGCTCCCCATTCCGGTAGCGACGCTAAATCTAGATCTAAACCGAAGACCAATAAAGGAGAGTGTCTGTAGCTCAGGGTTGACCTGAGGGGTCCTGGGTGCCCTCTGAGCTGGGTGGTTTTCTGGCAGACGTTTTATTACCTAACTAGGTAACATCGTCAGGGCTAGTAGTGGGTGCAGACTGCTGTCGGTTTGCGTCCAAGCAACTGCCAAAGAAGCCAACTGCAAGCAGCCCACCCAAAGATCCTCTAAGGCCACCCCCACCAGCACTGGCAGGGCAAGCCACCAGAATATAAGCTGAGAACAAACCCCGCTTCCTAACTAGCCTTTCCTAGCTTGGGCGACGAGACATCTGCAAGAAAACAAGCAAGCCGAGAGAGCAGCAAGGACCCCTCAAACGGAGGGCGGCCAGCAAATTTAAACCATCCTTGCTTGCCTGGAGTTATCCGGGCACTGTGAGCTGAAGCCCACGGACACCGTGGCTGGAAAGAGGGACTTACAACTGCTGAGCTACGTGGCATACTTTTTTCCTCTTCCAACTCATCTGAATTTCATGAGGAACAATTAATTTTCTCCTGGAGACAAACGGCTCTTCCCTTCCTGCTAATTGACTGAACTGAAGCAAACAAGTTGTTCAGGAAATTTTTTATCAAGAATTCTGCCCGCCTCCTCCGGCCTTTAAAATTGTCTGGCAAACATTTCACCGAGTTATTTCCCTGGTTTGAATCGGCAAGGAAGCTGCAACAGGTGCGTTTCTGTGCTGCAAAACACACGGTCAAAATCTCCCACTAGCCTTCCAGCTGGTTTTATTTTAATGTGCTTCGGATTTCGACAAACGGAGGGAATCTATCCCATGAAAGAATTAGCGAAGGGAGTCAGAATTACCTGTAAATTTTAAATCTAATTCAGAACACATTTAGTGCGATTCTCCTCAGTTATGTATCTAACAATTGTCACCTTCCATCACATTAAAATATATAATTTCCCAAGAATTTTTGAAGTTCTCCGAGTGGCGTGGACTTTACGCTTCTGCCATGTAACAGAATATTCAAGAACAATCCTATCAACTATCCAGGCCATATTCCAATGAGTGAGCAGAATTTCTACAGGACTGGTCCATGTATTGGGGAAAAACATCTTGTATCATTAGAAAAATAACTAACAGAACCCGAGTCAGGTTCTCAAGGTATTCCTAGCATAGCATGGCCCTATTTCCTAAGTACGTGTTTTCTACTGTATACTTTTATTACAGAGAACTCCACTGCTGCAACTCTGGGAAGCTGGAGATAAGATTGCCATACCGATTTAAAAGTGCAGATTTCAGGGGGGAAAATAGTACAGCTATTCATTCACCTCTTGTTCTCGCTTCTATATAAACTGCTTATTTTAGCGCTAACCAGTATATCAAGAAACTGTAAACTTAATTTTTATAGCTCAGCAAAATGACTAACACGGTGTCACTAAGCCAGATTAAAATATATTACACGCTTGTATCAAAAGCCTTGCTCCTGAATTTCCTTATTATTTTTGTAGAGTTAACTATTGTCAAAGCAGTAGCAAATCTAGCATTCGTGTCTGACAGTCACAAAAAATATTAATCTTACTGCAACGAACTACCCAGTCACACATATTGTCACACATTCTAGATCACGTTAGATCGCACTGAAGCCCCCTTGTATAAATGTGGAATTCTAGCGCTGTCAACCTTCTGAATGTTA
This sequence comes from Vipera berus, assembly GCF_964194415.1. NCBI lineage: Eukaryota > Metazoa > Chordata > Lepidosauria > Squamata > Viperidae > Vipera > Vipera berus. Next base: position 79,524,670 of record NC_138209.1, on the reverse strand, counting down.
CAGGATGAAGAAGGCCCTTTCACAAGAAAATACGGCTTGAAGAATATTTGGACTGTGCTAAAAATCATTACCTCTTTGTATTTCTCGGCAAATCTTCCAAATTTTTCTATCATTTCAGCCACAAAAATAACATCCATTTTGTCAGAAAAGTTTGCTGCTTCTACAGTGTAGGCCAAGAGCTGCCGGGCGGTGGCTACAGCATTGGTGAGGTTCAGCGGCATCTGCAATGAGGGACAACACACCGCATTAAAGGTGCAGAGAAAAGGCGCTCACAAAACACATCCCAGAAATCAGAAATGGATTGGAAACCTACGGCCCGAGCTGGCCAAAACGCTGCAATAACGGAGTGCAGCTTTGTTTTTGTAAAAACTCAGGAAACCTTTCGGCCTCCTGCGACATCATAAAGCTGCCTAAATCCAACTTCACTGGGCATTGAAGAAAACACATAAAGATATAGCACTAAACATTTTCCTCTCCTATTTTATTCGGAGTAACTTCTCATCGTCCACCTCGGAATCATTCAGAGATGATGGCTCCCAACACCTGTTATTTATTTGGGCTTAAGCGCGCTGATCCTGGGCTGCTTATTGGAAATATACCTGAGCTGCTCCGATGATTTTCACTAAGGAGAAGGATACAAAGCCGCTAAATAAACTACTGAGACGCCAAATAAGACTTCCTAAGCTTCAAACGCAGACCTTACTATGAATAAGGCATAAACAGCAAGTAACAGCAATAGCACTAGGACTTATACACCGCTTCATAGTGCCTTACAGCCCTCTCTAAGCCATTTACAGAGACAGCATATCGCCCCCCAACAATCTGGGTCCTCATTTGACCGACCTCGGAAGGACGGAAGGCTGAGTCAACCTTGAGCCGGTCAGGATTGAATGGCCAAACTTCTGGCAGCTGGGAGTCAGCAGGGCTGCACTCTAACCACTCTGCCACCAAGCCTCTTAAAGAAGCTGCTTTAATGGACAGCTTCTACCTTTTACAGGAAGCTTTTACTTTATAAAGCAGAGGCCCCCAGCCTCTTGGGCACCAGGGACCACCGGTTCCGTGGAGAGAGGTTTTTCCACGGACCGGAGGGGGCCTGGTTTTGTGTGCTGCCTGCATCCCGCGGGTGGGGCTTTGCTTGTTTGTGCGGACAGGTTGCTGGTATGCCGTGGCCCGGTACCGGACCACGGACCGGGGGTTGGGGACCCCTGCTGTAAAGAATTCTTTAGGAACGAACCAACGAACCAAACAAAATGTACTGGCTACTTCGTAAAAGAATTCTTTGGCAACAGCAGCAAAAAACTAGTATCAGTCAAAAACACAGCACAACGATCGGCAGGTGTTCACGTTCGTTAATTCTCTATTTAAATAGACACAAAGATTGCTAAATGGCAATAGGGATCCCGGATCTGTTGAATTATAAATGCATTTCAAGAGACATCATCAGTATGAAAAGCCGCTCACAAAAGGCGGGTGCGAAGGGCCACGGCTAACCTGATTGAACATATAGAGGACCCGGGTGGCATCGTTTGCGTACTGGCAACGGGAGTAGTCCCCTTCGGCCCAGAGGCCTCCCCTGCCACACCTCCGCCAGGCCCTCCTCTCGTCCTGAGAGCTGCCCATGTAGATGCCGCTGCCAGCCGAGTACCGCGTGCAGAGCACCTGGGCAGTCAGGCCCGCCAGAGTTCTGGGCCACCTGGAGAGAGGGAGACAAGAGAGGACAGGTGCTGACACGGCGGCAGGAGGCAACGTCCTCACGGGAGAACAAAGTCCGGCCAGCTGCCCTTTGGGAAAGCATCTGTGGGACAACCGTGACCTGGGCGATGCCAGAGTCTCCGAGGACATCTTCACCCTGTCGGCACCACTGAAGGAGTGACTTTCTCAGCCTCATTTCCGGCGTAGTAATTAAAATGACTGACATAAGAGCTTAAGGGCACGTTGGAGCGTTCTCCTTTTTATCCTCATTATCATAACTTGAAGGACTGGTGTCAAGCCGCCTGCTAAATAAAGACACCGGCTCTGCGTGTTTTTTTTTTAATTACCCCAGTTCAGAAAAGAAAGACATAGCTCATTATTTTGGGGGGGGGGGAGGAAAAGAAGGTTGGGTGACGCTCGAGTTAAAGGGCTACCGACCTAGTTTTTTGACACCTCTCATCACCCACCTGAAGTCCCCTTTGTTGTTGACCGCCCTCTCCGGTGGGCAGTACCGGGCAGAGCTGTTCAGGACCACAATGTCCACCGTCCTCGAATTATTCCCACGCCTGGAATGCACGTGGCACCCCCAATTTCCAGTAGATCCAGCTTGAATATTTGAGATGGTCAGGGCGCTTTGGTGATAACAAGCAAAAGCAGCATTAAAAATGGTACCAAGTCACTCCCAAAACACCAACTATTTTACTGGCAAGGAACAATGAGTTATTCTATACTGGGGTGGGCGGCTGTGGCACCTCTACGTCACGTGGACCTCGACCCCCAGAATTCCCGAGGCTGAAGTCCACAGGGTGTAAATTTGACATAGCTGCCCACCCGTTCTACATTAAGGCCTCCAAAACTAACTATGATGTGCCTTCACAACCAGCCGGACATCCGACCAGGCGAGGTTGTAGGATCTTGCCGATGCACAAGAACTGATCGCTCCATCCAGCAGCTTCTCCAAACTACTGCTTAAAAACCAACACGGAGCTTTCACGTTAGAAAACACGGCGCAAACGAGATGAGAGGAACTGTCACAATTATACAACGCAGTGGACGAGCAGATTTCTACAGCGTGGGAGAACGAGCAGTTTCCTTTTGCTTTTTTAAAAAATATTCAGGAGATTCTTTTAGGAGAGGGGATAATTACGAAGCCCGTCAGAGAAACTATTTAGAGTTCCTTTAAGTAGCAATTACCTACTGGGAGAAATCCCCTTGTATAAACAGGCACAGCATACGCGTCTCGGTGCCCATTTCATAAAAGGGTTAAGAATAGACGGAAGAAGCAGCGTTATTTATCCTTCTTACCTTGCAATGACAGAGCAGTTACGAATCATGTTCTTCTCCACAAAAATTCCCTGGGATTCATCCGTTTCCACAATCTTCCCGTCCTGATACCACAGAACCTGCATGTCTTGGTCAATGTAGGAGACCATGCACTGGAAGGGCAGACTGTCTCCTTCAAATACAAGCTGCCGATGGGAGGGGGTCATGGAGAAGGACGGCAGCTCCAGGGGGGGGTCTGTTTTCCGGGGGGGGGGGGAGGGGAGACAAAAAAATGCACAACGTGATTTTAGCTATACCCTGACGTACAAGAAATACAGGCAGTCCTCATTTTACAGCCCAAAAATGAGCCCAAAATTTCTACTGCTAAGTGAAACATTTGTTAAGTGAGCTCTGCCACATTTTACAACCTTTCTTTCCACAGTTGTTAAGTGAATCACTGCGGTTGTTCTGTTAGCATATTCATTTTGTTGCTTTGGCAAAACAGATGGTTAAGCAAATATAGGGCACAAGTAGATAGATTGTGCCAAGACAAGAAAAACTGTGACACTGAATATGCAAACTCTCATTCTTATATGAACAGAATTGATTGTTACCAAAGGACAGGCCTCAAAACATTATCAAGTAAACTTATTTTACAGAGAGCAGGTGAAATGCGCTTCCTTTTGTGTGGCTAAGGAAAAGATTACTGTTGTTCTGCTACATGTTCTGAATTAGTTACGTACTGTATTTTTTAAAGCTAAAGATAGAAAAAACAGCGTATGAAGAATTGAAAAAATAAGCTACATGTTTTACTATCGTTTTGTTAAAGAGAATTTAGGCCCAAGAGATTCAGGAACAGAAAATATTCACTTTTTGAACAATACTTGTTAACAAAATCAGCATTTTTAAAAAAAAAATCCAATCATGACGGCGGAGCATCATCATAAATGTCAATGATAAAACATCAAATTGTAAGAAAATTAGAAGAGAAAAATTTATGCCGGAGAGAAACCTGACGCATTCATTTTAAATTGATGATCACTGTGCCGTAGCATTCTTACCACATGTTAGAAGCCCTTGCTTTACACTCAAAATTGGCTGAGCCTGTAGTGATTTTGGATATGCACATCTGGTGTCACGAACAGTTATATTTCTTTCTTGTAACCACTGTTGCATCCATAGCATATTACAATCACAAAGCAGATAATCTGTCTGGAATTCGCTGAAATAATTAAAAAAGGAATCAATATAATTAAGCTTAAAATAATTGAAATTCAGCAATTAAAATTCCCAGGATCAAGCTATAGCTTCACTGTTAAGTTCTAAAATTTTAACAACTTTTTTTTTAAAAAATAAAATCAAATAGGGTACAATTGCTTTATTACATTTTAGTATAAAGTCATGACAATTAGAAATAGTATGAAATGGCACATGTTTATACTCTTAGCCTCAGAGTCTTGGAATCATGAAGAAACCTAATAAAGAGATTACAAAATGTACTGAAGAATTAGATTATGTCCAGCAAATAACTCATACAGCAGTACTTACAGAGCTTTTAATGAGGTTAGATGATCAAAGGTTCCTTGGGCAAGCAAAGAAAATAAGTTTCCTGACAGATTTCTAGGAAATGATGGAAAAACAAACATTTTAGAAGCCTGCAATGAGTCAACCCAGTCACATCAACTCTTACGTACATTTCAGAATTTCATGATTTCTCTTCCTTTCAAGGGCCAAGAATATACCATATATGGGCTTATAAGCAGCCTGAAGGGTTTTTTTGCCGATTTTGAAAATTTTGGGACACGCAAGCTCATTAATGCCTATCTGTTGAGGGTATATGATGCGCTCTGAATTGATGCATCCCAAAGTTATACTACTCTGTTCTTTGTAATGGAAAACCTGTAGAGCTGTAAGTGTACCCAGACACGTAGCACCAGAAATCCTGCATAGATTTATTTTGCGCTTCTGATAGTACATTTAAAGCAAAAGCGACTGAAAAGTCACGGAATAATGTTTCCACAAATTTTGACTACACAGAAAGTCGTGTAAGATACCTTTGCATACATTCCACAATCCCTACCAACCCTTAGTAAGATTACGTATTTTGATACAGCCGTAACAAGATTGTGTCAACACATCACTCGGCGCTTGATGATTAAATAGCAGCTTAAGAAACAGCATAGAAATTAATTCATGGAACGTGCATGGAAAGGGAGAGCAAGAACTAAAATGCAGGTAAGAAGAACTTTAGAAAGAGCCACCAGATGCAGAATATGCAGACGTTGGTAGTTAATGAAAGGAATGGACAAACCCGACTACAGTGGCTAATGGAGGAAAAACACCCCTGGGAACTAGGTCTCTTCTCTGCACCGCTTGCTTTTCGAAAGGGACAGCCTCTCCAGATGTTCTCTGCTCCACGTGAGGCGGCCTCTTCTCTCTCCAGCCCCTCTAACACTATTGCTAAGCACATTGATTTGTGCTTTAGATTGTAAGCCGCCCTGAGTCTTCGGAGAAGGGCGGGATATAAATGGGATTTAAAAAAAACAAACCACAGACACACACCATTCTCATTCTTTTCCGCTTCATTTAATAAAGGTTTTACTTTATGTTTTTTATGAAGTAACAAATACATCAAACTTAACTTACAGTCTAACGAGGTTTGTTAATCCTTTAAAGATATCTGCATTCAGGCATCCTATTTGGTTATTGGTTAGATCTCTGTTAAAAGAGGGACAAGATATGAAAAACTGCTATATATATAATTAGACGCCTTTATCAAATCACAGAACATAGGTCTCCCAGCCCCACCCACCCCGCCTCCTCACGTAAGCAGCAGATCAGTAAATGAGTCGAGATTCAGAAAATTCAGCTTTATGTGACCTCATATCCTGTTCTCCATCCTCTCTGTGCTGTAACATTAGTTCCAGAACGAATCTGTCCCGGGCAGGAGGTTATTGGTAATTACAAACACTGCAGAACTGAAACAAGATGCCCCTAATGCTGTAGACAACATACTAAAGAATGTTAGGGCCGCACAGCTCAATAAGCCAATTCAGCAACTAGAAGTAAATCATCAACTCGAGGAACATTCTCAGAGTAATTCTACTTTACGGAAGAATCCGATGAATATATTGACATTGGAGAAATCAGATTTGCAGGAAACGCTACGTGCCAGCTGAGTTTACTCTCCATTAAGTATGAATGGAGTTGAAACTTGTCTTAAAAATATGTCCACATCACCCTTTTATCCTGGGGGAACCATCAGAAAAATATTCAGATTTCAGGGAATACCCGATTTAAAAAAAAATCACAAAACTACCAAAAAAATTCACAATTCATTTTTAACCTGCACAAATGGGCTTTGCCATGTTTACCAGAAGTGGCATGTTGATAACTAAATAGCAGCATGTAAAAAAAAAAAGCTCCACTGCTATGGGCACTACGTGCAAAGATTAAAAATAAAATAAAAATCTCAAGTATCTTGTAGAACATAGGACTGGTCTATACCTTTCGGGAATACGGACTCACGAGTAGGGAGCTGAATGAACATTATACACACGATTCTAAAACCGAAAACATTTGGGTTTAAGCGAAGCTAACTAGACATTGCAAATTGTGCTTGTGGATTTAAGCTAGCCCACCTTCGCATTGTAACATTTCAATTTATATTCAAGTTATAATAAGGTCAACACTTACAATCTTTTCAGGGACGTAAGTCCTAGAAAAGCTCCTGGATCTATCACACTAATGAGATTGTTCTTGAGATCCCTGTTTCAAAAAAAAAAAAGAAAGAAAAAAAATAGAAAAGCAAAACAGAATAGTATATTAACAGAAATATTATCACCTTGTGACCGTTAATCCCCATTCACCCGAGCACCGTGGGTGTTCTTGGCCCCACTCGCGCAATGGGAGTTCCTGTGCGCACAAACGTGGGCATTTACCCCTCCCACAAAGCCACCTCTCCTCCCCCCCCCCTCCAAAAGGTTGGGGAACTCTGCTTTAAGAAACATCCTTTGGAAATATTCACCCAAACTTTTTTTGGGAGAGGGGGGGAAACACCTTTTGAAGCAATTAATTGCATGTTACGTTCCTGGTAGGAAACCTACTTATTTAAGTACTTCTGCTACAATATTTTCTTTGAACAAGTTTAATTAAGGCAGGAGGATTTTGACTTTAAGAATGCTAAGCCACGTCATTGTAAAAACTTACAATCGCTCCAGAAGGCTCAGTCCGGCAAAGGAGCCGTTCTTCAAACCAGATATCTTATTGTTGCTCAGAATTCTACAATGCAAAGAGAAAATCCATTATAAGAGAAGTCCTTTAAAAATGTTTCATTCCTTTCTCCCAGTCTTAAATCTCTTACATTCAGTAGGTGAATTAATATAAAAGTAATTATGTAATTTATTAGGTGGATATCATGTGATGAACCACGGTCTCTTAGCCCACCAAGACTCCTACTCAATTCTTAAATGTCAGAAGACACCAGGAAAGACAGAAGGGAAGTTGAATCTTTTTTCCCTTCCTTTGCCCCTTTTCACTTCTTCTCAATCACACACACACACAGGAAAGGGGGAATGGATGGTACAAGTAGTTTGTTTGGACAGAATTCAATTTAGAACAAAATCACTTAAAGAAAGAAAAGAGTTTTCCTCAACTTAAGCAAACGATGGAGAAAGACATTTTTCAGTAGGCATTACTAAAACTCCTGGAATGGTGATGTTATATATAGCAGTGGTTATTTCTAGAAGAATTAACAAGACAGGCTTGTAGATAAAGAAACCAATTTTATTATTTTACATCTTTTAAGGTTACAGGCAACCTAACTTTAGAATCAAAGGTATCTTCATAAAAGCATTTAAATATTAAAAAATAATAATCAGTGCATCTGAAGTAATCCAGACAATAATAGTGTTCCTTAACAGAGAAGCTCCCCTTCAATATGGCACCATCATATGAATGAGGAGCAAGGAGGAAGAAAGTGTACCGAACGACTACTATAAATCTCAAAAAAGCTTTTCTGAGCAGCAACCTCTATTAGTAACAGCCGAGGATATATATATATATATATATATATATCACACTGTTGCAAGCAAGGGTCTCCTAAGAAAACACCCTGCCACATGTACAAGCAGAGAACTTTCTCAAAGAAAACAGTGGCCACATGGAAAGCTTTCTAAAGCAAATATTTTTCTGGGAAGAGTTCCAGCAAAAACTGTGAAAGAATCATAATGAAAAAAACAAAAACAAAACCCTTCACAGATGTCTACAGCTCTAATTTTAAATGCGATTCACCAATGTTTAGAGTATAAATTCAAAATCCAAATAGGCTCAAACATTACTTGTGGCTTGGTCCTGCCTATTTCGCTTGGAACTGTTAACCCTACTACCGTCCTTTCGAACCCAAACAATAGCTAAGCAAGAGGGAAGAGGAAGGCGTGTGTGTGTGTGTGTGTCATACTTCGGAAGAGACCTATTTAAAATAAAATCAATTTCCAAAGGCACTTTCATTCTTCGCCCTTAATCAACAAAGGGCTTTAGGTTAAAACTTTTCAGCAGTATGTTTGTAAGTACTAGCAGTTATGTTGTATCCCCAGCTCCAGTGGAATAGAAAGATAATAGCTTTTTTTAATTTATTTTAAAGTTTCCTCTTTTTTTCCATTCTGCAGCGAGCCAGTAAACTGCAGATGCCACCAGTGCCTACTTGGCAACAAAAAGAAACGGAGAGGGAAGTTATGGCCTTTGAAAGAGAAGCAGGGCATTCGTTCATTCTCCATGGCAAAAGTCTTGGGATCTCCCCGATCTTAAAGTACACCTCGCCCTCGAATTACAACCTTTTGTTATAATGTCACTGAAAAAAAAAGTGACTTACGACCGTTTTTCACACACTTGCAAGAGCTGCAGCATCCCCAGGGGTGCTGCAACTGGCTCACATTTATGACGGGTGGGAGTGTCCCCTGGGGTCACGCGATCCCCTTTTGCGACCTTCCCACAAGCGAAGTCAAACGGGGAAGCCAGACTCACTTAACCACCACCACGTGACTCAATTGAACAACTGCAGTGATTCGCTTAACAACTGTGGCCAAAAGGTCATAAAATGGGGCAAAACTCAGCTAACTGTCTTGCTTAATAACCACCACCACGTGACTCAATTGAACAACTGCAGTGATTCGCTTAACAACTGTGGCCAACAAGGTCATAAAATGGGGCAAAACTCAGCTAACTGTCTTGCTTAGCAACAGAAATTTTAAGCTCAAGGGCCCTGCTCAGGATTTCAGCTCTAGCCCGGCTGGAATGGTGGACAAGCCCATCAACCCGTCTCAAAGGCGGAGATTCTTCAGGCTGCAGATTGTGAGTTTTGCGGTTTGGAGCCGTATTTGCTTCAGGCCCCTTCAGTTATCTGTAGACAGTCCTCGACTTACAGCCATAATCGCAGTTGTTAAGTCAAGGCACCATGTGACCAGATTTGATTTTTGACATGTTTCGCGGCCATGATTAAGCGAACCCTGGTCGTTAAGTGAGTCCATTTTCTCCAATGGAAGGGTTTTTTGTTTTTTTTTGCTGGAATCCAGAAGTAAATGCTGGAACTTGTCAAACAAAAACTGTCAAAAATCACCGTCAGGTGTCCGAAAAAAAGAGTCAGTTGCCCAGTGCGCAAAATGCTTTGCAACTGCCAAGTGTGTGGGTGTGGTAACTTTGAAAAGAAGTCATAAGTGACCTTTCAGTGGAGGGGGGGGAGTGGTCATTAAAGTGGTCATTTGTCCGTGGAAGGCTGGCTGCCGTCCTTTCTCGAATTTGCCATTTCTGATTTGTTTCAAATCTTCACTTGCCTTTGACCTTCCTCTCTCCCAGGAAGCCTCTGACATCCACCGTGTCCCTTGGTGGCCCCGACTTTGCCCCAGCAATCTGTCCCCAATTTGTCTGATATCTTATCTAATCTAGCATTCTTCTCTTACTGGCCACCTTTGCGTAAATCTCTGTAAATTTTGCCCTGGAGTTGGCCCATGCTCCAAGGGATGACGATGACACTCAACTATGTTAACTTGGAAATTACAAATGCCCCAATGAAATTATAAATTCACCGGCAGCTTCTTGTTTCAGAGACTACCAATGGGATCATAAAGCCAAGTCCGTACAAACGAGGCCGTCTTTTCTTGTTCTCCGCAGCATCGGATCTGCCTCCTTCCTTTTGGTAAGGCAGATAAACCGCCCTGAACACAGAACTGCTTCAAACTTTTTCAGCCATGTGGGAAATTAAATAAAGGTTACATTGAAAAGCTAGTCAAATGCAAATAGGAGGGTTTTTATTACTGGCTAACAATAATGGAAAAGAACAGGCAACTGTAACTCCTCCTTGCCCCTTTTCTGCGAGGCTTACTTTTAAAAAATTCTTAAATATTAAGATTAACGTTTAATCTTAAGGTTTTACAAAGATTTATGCATTCGTAAGTAATTTCATTATTTCTCAATTCTGATAGTAGTCTTTTTGAATACCTTAACATTTTAATAAAGCAAAGGAGTTTGTCTACCTACCACTGATTTTTTTTAAAAAAAAGCAGAATGGGATGTTAGAACAAGGGAAGAAGAGAATTATTGATAAGGATCTCTACAATGGTATAGTAGAATGTGGGTGGCACACAACTGAAACAAAACAGAAGTTTTATTTGAATATTTGGTCCTGGGCCACACAAACTATGCCAGTATGAAGAATTCATATTAAAATCCTTATTTATATTTATATCCAGCTGCAATCCCAGAGGATTCTTGATGGTCGCCAATACAAAAATGATATATAATACAATTAAAACATAGTAAAATCTTCCAAACCAGCACAAAAATCCAGCGGCCATTAATATGTAATCTCCACAATAAAAATAACATTTTAATGTAATCTTCAACCTAACCAGAAACAGATCTGAGATCGCCTCACATTTCAGTCAGAAGCGGTATGTCCCAAGTTTGAACATTTGCACCGAAAGTGGGAAATATCAAGAACGGCAATCACAATTACTGTAAATAAATCAAGTAATGATAGCAGCAGTGGTGATAATAAAATTTAATTACAATAATTAGAACAGCTTTTCTCAGTTCCTGCCAGAGGAGAAAGACAAGGAAAGAAATCAAGTAAATGAACAAAGCAGCAACGGCCATAATTATATCACTGCACACCTCTGCTTCTGGTGTGCTTTGCAAAAAGCCGGCATCGTAATCATAGTAGCCCTGCCTTCTTGGTATAGGGCAAAGACTGGATGTAGGCTGAATAAACAAATCGAGCGCAGCTAGTCCTCGATGTACAAGAATTTGTTTAGTGACCGTTCAAAGCGACAATGGCACTGAAAAATGGGACTTATGACTTATGATTTAGATGTTTTGACAACTGGCTCAAATTTTGGGAAGCCCGGATCGCTTAACAACCGTGTTATTAACTTAAGCACAGTGACTCACTTAACAAAGAAAGGTCGTAAAGTGCGGCAAGAAAGGTCATAAAATAAGGCAAAACTCACTTGACAACTGTCTTGCTTAGCAAGAGAAATTTTGGACAGAACCGTGGTCGTAAAACGAGGACTACCTGTAATAATGGCAGGGATATTGTAAGGGCAGGCAGAAGAGCCAGAGCTGCCCGGCCTCCTTCGCAAAGGGTCAAGTTGGGCGTCCAGCCAAGAAAGGAATCCAAAGTACTACCACAGGTGGTCCTCACTTTCAACGCTTCATTTAGCGACCGCTCAGACTTACGACGCCAGCGGAAAAGCTGACTTGGGACCATTTTTCACAGGGCCGCTGTAGAAATTTTGGGCTCAGTGGGGGCCATACGTTGAGAACTGCCTGTATTAGTGAATAAAAAAAAAACGTATCCATTGTTGCCCTGCCATTTTATACGGATAAAATTGGGTACAAAAGGGAATCAAACAGCAGCAGATTGAGAAGAGCAGGGGGGGAAACAGCAAGGGCCACCGGCTCAGGGCCTCCTCTGCAGAGGGCCAAACGGGCATCAGTCGGTGAAGGAGAGCGCAGGAATCCCAGCCTGGCACGGACACTAAAGCGAATCCCATCCTAGGAGGTGCAAAAGCCGCTTGGCCTCCCTTGCAGAGCGCCACAGCCCACAGAACAACAGAGCTGGACGGCACCGGGGAGGTCATCTAGTCCAGCCCCCTACTCAAGCAGGAGACCCTATGCCATCTGAGACCAGTGGCCGTCCAGACTCTTCTTCAAAGCCCCCCCCCGTGACGGAGCCCCCACAGCCCCCCTCGGGAGGCAGAAGCCCCTCCGCTGGCTGGCTGCACATCAAAGAAAGAGCATTTCCCACAAGCAAAAACAGCCGCAAGAGCCGAAATCCAAGGCCTCTCGGCCCCGCCTGCCTCGGAAAGTTGGGATACAAAACCAGTCGAACGGAGGAGGGTCAGGACAAAGGGCCGAGCGACTCCACGGAGCGAAGGGACAGGGAGTCCTCCACTTACGACCACAGTCGAGCCCAAACTTTCTGCGGTTAAGTGAGACATTTGTTAAGTTTCCCCCCCATTTTATGACCTTTCTTGCCACAGTTCTTAAGTGAACCAGGGCAACGCGGTCGTTAAGTGACCCTGGCTTTGCTCGTCAAAAAGTCGCAAAAGCAACCATCATAAATCTGAACCAGATGACATTTTGATCACACGGCCACGGGGAAGCTGCAGCGGTCGCAAAGTGCGAAAAAACAGCCATAAGCCCCTTATTTCACGACCGTTGTAACTCTGAACGGCCGCTAAATGAATTGCTGTAAGTCGAAGACCACCTGTGCCTGCCAGTTTACCAAGCGTCCCGAATTTTGATCACGCGACCACGGGGGATGCTGCAGCGGTCGTTAAGTGTGGAAAACGGTCCCAAGTCGCCTCTTTCAGCGTCGTTGCCACCTTGAACGGCCAGCAAAAGAACCGCTGCTTCAGTGGAGGAGCGCCCGCAAGAGGGCCAATCGGGACAAAGGGCCGTCGTAACTCCGGGAAGCCACGCTACTACGGAGAGGAACGAGAACCGCCAGAGCTGCCGTCTGCAAAGCCAAGCCCGTCCCGGACGCCGCTTCGCTTCCCTGGCAAGGAGGGGAGCCAAGGGGGGACCCGGGCCCGGCACGGAGCCCACCTCCCAAGCCCCATCCTCTTAGGGGCCGGCGCGAAACTCGGAATGGTCACTAAGCGAACCGCCGTCAGTCGAGGACCGCAACGCAGGGAGGGAGTCAACAGAGGAGCCCAGAAACGATCCCGCTGAATGGTCACTAAGCGAGCTGCTGGAAGGAAGCCACCTGGCCGTAAGTCCATTTTTCAGAGACGGTGTGAAACTCGGAACGGTCAGTAAGTGAACCGCCGTTAAGTCGAGGAGCGCCTGCAGGGAGGGAGCCAAGGGGGGGGGGGAACCAGGCCCAGAAACGAACCTACTGGGCAGACTGGCACTGGTCATTAAGCGAGGACTGCCTGAAAAGAGGCAGCCCAGGAGGGGAACCAGGTCAGGAAGGAACTTAACTGGGTGGACTGGCACTGAACGGTCACTAAGCGAGGACCGCCTGCAGGGAGGGAGCCGAGCCCCCCCCCCCCCCGGCCCCAGAAAGATTAAAATAAGACTATATAAATGGAATTAAATAAAATAAAATATTGTTCTGGTTGCAACGCAGGACCAAAGGAAGCAAATGAAGACTGCCAGGCCCAGAAAGGAACCCGCCGCCCTGAACGGTCGCTAAGCGAACGGCCGCAAGTCGAGGACCGCCCGCAGGGCGCAGCGCGAGGACAAAGCTGGGGCGGGGGAGGCCTCCCGCGCGGGGGCTGGCGCATGCGCACTGCGTCCGGGCCGCCCTCCTCCCCCCCCCGCGCGGCGCGGCTACTCACAGGCTGACGGTCCTCTCGGGCAGGGCGCCGGGCGGCAGGACGTGGGCCAGCGCCAGGCTGCTGCACACCACCTTCTCCCCGGAGCCTCCGGCCGGCGGAGGGGCCTTGCTGCCCCGCGGGCGACCCCCGCCGCCGCCGTCCTGCTTGCACCCGGCGGGCAGCCCCGCCGCCCCGCCGCCGCCGCCGCTCTCCACCAGCGCCGGCAGGAAGAGGAGGAAGAGCAGCCGCAGCCCCATCGCCGCCTTTCAAGGTAAGCCCGAGCGCCGCCGCCGGTAACGGCCGCCATCCAGGCCGGCCGAAGCGACCCTCCTCTGCTCTGCCTGCTGGCTGAGGAGACGCGCATGCGCGTCGCTCCGCGGCCCCGCCCCCTTCTCTCCCCGGCTTGGCGCATGCGCGCGGCTCTCTCCGGCGCCCCTGTGCAGTTCCGCCCGGCTCGGCTCTTTGCTTGGTTTTTTTTTCTTTTGCTCCGCGTAAAGCCCCGCAAGGCAGGACCGAGAGCAACGGAGGAGCTTCTCCACGGGGGGAGCACTTGGCCAGGGGAACGACCCGTCCCCGGAGGCTTTCAAGGAGAGACTGGACGGCCCCAGGGGGCTGGACTAGAGGACCTCTCAGGTCCCTTCCAACTCGGCTAGTCTAGTCCAGGGGTCTTCAAACTTGGCCCTTTTATGACTGGTGGACTTCAACTCCCAGAATTCCTCAGCCAGCTTTGCAGGCTGAGGAATTCTGGGAGTTGAAGTCCACCAGTCATAAAAGGGCCAAGTTTGAAGACCCCTGCTATATTCCATTCCATTATTCTCTTCTGTTCTATTCCTCTTCCATATTCTATTCTGTTATTCCATTTTATTCTATTTATTATTATTATTAGTTATTATTATTATTATTATTATTATTAGTTATTATTATTATTATTATTATTATTATTATTAATTAAATTTAGATGCCGCCCTTCTCCCTAAGGACTCAGGGCGGCTCACAACAATAAAAAATTTAAAAACATAGAATACAAAAATTGAAAAAGAATTAAACAATGAATATAAGAAATACGGGACAATTTGCACAATAAAAGCCTAATTACAAATCTAGAGCCTTGGTGGAGCAGTGGGCTAATGCCTCCTTAAGTAACCCCAGCTGCCTGCAATTAGTGCAGGTTCGAGTCCCACCAGCCTCAAGGTTGACTCAGCCTTCCATCCTTCCCAGGTAGGTAAAAGGAGGACCCAGATTGTTGGGGGCAATTAAGCTGACTTTGTAATAATGCCGCTTGGGGGGGGGGCGAAAGCCCTAATAAGCAGACATATACATAGAATGAAGGCTACTGCTAAGCTTGTAAGCCGCCCTGAGTCTTCGGAGAAGGGCGGGATATAAATGGAATTAAAATAAAAAAAATAAATAAAATAAAAATCATGGTCAGTCCAGGCCCGCTTGTTGGAACATCCATGTCTTCAGGTCACGGCGGAAGGACCGAAGGTCAGGGACTGTCCGCAGGTCCGGAGGCAGTTCGTTCCAGAGGGTCGGTGCGCCCACAGAGAAGGCTCTCCCCTGGGGGTCGCCGGCCGGCATTGCCCGGCCGACGGCACCCTGAGGAGGCCGACTCTGTGGGAATGAACCGGGCGATGGGAGGTTGACAATGGCAGCAGGTGGTCTCACAAGTACCCCAGACCTAAGCCATGTAGGGCTTTAAAGGGAATTACCAGCACCTTGAATCGCACCCGGAGGGCAACCGAAAGCCAATGCAGCTCGCGCAGGAGTGGTGTAACATGGGACGAGCCGAGGAGTTTAGTCATCATCTGGCGGACAAAATCGCTCGGATCCGGACCGGTCTGGACTCTGACTGGGCAGAGTCTGACGTGGAGGAATCAGGCGGTCTTGAGCATGTTATCTGGACTGAGTTCGACCCTGTTTCCCCTGATGATGTGGACAGGATCATGGGGAGACTGAGCACCACCACCTGTTTGTTGGATCCGTGCCCCTCCTGGCTAGCTTATGCGGCTCGGGAGGGAACACGAGGCTGGTTCCATGCAGTAATAACTGCTTCTTTGAAGGAGGGTGTCTTCCCTGCCGCCTTGAAGGAGGCGGTGGTGAGACCCCTTCTCAAGAAGCCTGCTTTGGACCCGGCTGTTTTAAACAACTATCGTCCAGTCTCCAACCTTCGCTTTCTGGCGAAGGTTGTTGAGAGTGTGGTGGCGCATCAGCTCCCTCTGTTCCTGGAAGAAACTGATTATCTGGACCCGTACCAATCGGGCTTCAGGCCCGGACACAGCACGGAGACGGCATTGGTCGCGCTGGTGAATGATCTCTGGAGGGCTAGGGACAGGGGTTGTTCCTCTGTCCTGGTCCTATTAGATCTCTCAGCGGCTTTCGATACCATCGACCATGGTATCCTGCTGCGGCGTCTCAGGGGGTTGGGAGTGGGAGGCACTGTTTTACGGTGGTTCTCCTCCTACCTCCAGGGCCGCTCGCAGTCGGTGTTGACAGGAGGGCAGAGATCCGCCCCGAGGTCTCTCATTTGTGGAGTTCCTCAGGGGTCGGTCCTCTCGCCTCTCCTGTTCAACATCTATATGAAGCCGCTGGGCGAGATCATTCGTGGTTTCGGGGTGGGGTATCACCAGTACGCTGATGATACCCAACTTTTTCTTTCCACCCCGAACCAACCCAGCGATGCCCTCTCCGTGATGTCCCGGTGCCTGGAGGCGGTTCAGGTCTGGATGGGGAGAAACAGGCTTCGTCTCAATCCCGCCAAGACTGAGTGGCTGTGCATATCGGCATCTCGGGTTAACCAAGTTATTCCATCCTTAATGATGGGGGGTGAGGTGTTACCCCCCGTTGATAGGGCTCGCAACTTGGGCGTCCTCCTGGACTCACGGCTCAATTTTGAAGACCACATAGGAGCCGTGACCAGGGGGGCTTTTGCACAGGTTCGCCTGGTGCGCCAGTTGCGTCCCTATCTGGACCGAGACGCCCTACGCACAGTTACTCATGCGCTTGTTACCTCCCGTTTGGACTACTGTAACGCTCTCTACATGGGGCTGCCCTTGAAGACCACTCGGAGGCTTCAACTGGTGCAGAATGCGGCCGCGCGAGTTGTAATGGGGGTCTCCCGATACTCCCATGTAACACCTCTACTCCGCGAGCTGCATTGGCTTCCGGTTGCCCTCCGGGTGAAATTCAAGGTGCTGGTTATCACCTATAAAGCCCTACATGGCCTGGGTCCGGGCTATTTGAGGGAACACCTGCTGCCGGCATCAAACGCCCTTCGCCCAGTGCGCTCCCACAGGGAGGGTCTGCTCAGGGTGCCGCCGGTGAGAGATTGCCGGCGGGTGACACCCAGGGATAGGGCCTTCTCAGTGGGAGCGCCTGCCCTCTGGAACCAGCTGCCGGTGGAGCTGAGGACTGCCCCCGACCTCCGATCATTCCGCCGGGGCCTGAAGACCTGGCTCTTTGAGCTCTCAGGCCCAGGCTGAGGAGAAATTTTTAATTGGGGTTTTAAGTATACAGGGTCAATTTAATATTTTTTAATTTGGTTTTTTAACTTTTGTATGGTGGATTTTTTAATTTCCTGTAAACCGCCCTGAGTCCTCAGGGAATAGGGCGGTATATAAATGTAACTAAATAAATAAAATAAATAAGCACCTGCGCGGCCGCATTCTGCACCAGTTGAAGCCTCCGGGTGCACTTCAAGGGCAGCCCCATGTAGAGAGCATTACAGTAATCCAGGCGAGAAGTGACAAGGGCGTGGGTGACCGTGCATAGGGCATCTCTATAAAGTATTCTATATTCTATTCAGCTCTATTTCTATTCTATATTCTATTCTCTATTCTCTTCCATTATTTCCCATCCCATCCTCCATTATCTATTCCCTTCCCTTCCTCCTCTGCTCAGCCTGAGGAGATGAGGCGTTGCTTGCTGCTACCTTTATGCATCACACCGATGCTTTTTGGATGGAACGAGAAAGGGATCCTGAAGTCCACGGTGCAGCTAGTCCTCAACTTATGACCACGACTGAGCCCAACTTTTCTGTTGCTATGTGAGACCTTTGTTGCCCCGTTTTACAACCCTTCTTGTCACACTTGTGTGCCTGGCTGAGGAATTCTGGAAGCTGAAGTCCACAAGTCATAAAAGGGCCGAGTTGGAAGACCCCTGCTTTAGAGAGGCGACTTACTCTCGGGGGATACTGACCAAAGTGTCGGCCGAGCCAGACCGGCTGCATAGAGAGAGGTAGCTTTTAAATCTTAAATTGCAGTTAGTTTGCGGCTCTGCTGAAGAACACTTGCAGAATGGAGAAAATCGCCACTTATCTCTGCTTCAGTTTGAAAGGAATCTTCTTGGGAACGATGGCACTTAAATGAACGAACCATCATTTTGAATTTTATCGAATGGCTAAACGACAGGACGATCCATTCAGCATGAGAAGAGATGCTTTTTATAGAAACTTTAAATTTACATTCGCTTAGATAACACATGTGGCCGTTGTATAAAAATGCAGGTATTTTCTACTGTGCGATTGCCATTTTGAACCATTTCCCCTGGTTCAAATGGTCTCTTTTATCAGTGGGATGAGGTAGCGTGGCACCTCAGTCCTTATCTCCCAGCGTGAATAAAGTAATAAACATAACTCTTAAATAAAATGGGAAGAAAGCACAGCCTCTTTATTAGCACAAACAGTTGCCACAATAAACAGTTTTCCTAAAGTCAGTTTTTATGCTCAAAGGACCAACTGCTAATACAAAAGTCTTTTATTGTTGTTATTATTTCATTTTGCTTATCACTAAAAGAATATGAAAACTGATTGGGTTTTCCTAGATGGGCTGAATTTCCATTGGTGGATAAAAGTAACATTTTGTGCTATCCCACTGTCTGTCTGTCTGTCTCTCTGTCTCTCTCTCTCTCTCTCTCTCTCTCTCTCTCACACACACACACACACACACACACACACACACACACGCATGGTTTGGTGGTTTTATTAATATTCCCCTGCAATTCCCTTCACCAAAACCCCAGAACTGTCCCAGTTAAGTCCAGGCACAAGCTGACCGATGCCAATCAATGGAGCAATGGCCAAAGAGTCCACAAGGCCCTTGAAAGTTCCCCAAACAAGATAAACCCACCAGGCAAAATAAAATCCACAGCCAAGAGGCAAGAAAAGTCCAGAGTTCACAAGGCACGATCCAAGGCAAGGCACTGTGTGAATCCAAAGCGAGGCAGGAATCACAACGACCCAAAACCACACAGCTAGGAAACAAACACCTTGTTCCCAGCATCGCCTCCATCTGTCTGCTGTGCTGAACAGCCAGTTTCTGGTGCAGACCATCAAGACGGGCAAGGCTGCCTCCTCGTGAGTAATCTGGCTGACCACCTCTGCGCCTGCCTTTTCTCCTACGTGTCCTGGGATCAGGCGGGGGAGGCAGTTCCACTTCCTCATCTGTGAGCCGCTGCAGCTGTGTGTTTTCCCCACCTGAAGCCTCGGGGCTGTCCTGTGGCAGCTGCGCTTCAGCCAAATCCCTGCTGAGAGCCATTGACCAACGCCCCTTCAGGTGTGCCTGGGGTTGGCTCCTCCTCCTCCTCCTCCTCCTCCTCCTCCAGGAGACGTCTGGAGAGGTACCTGGGGAAGCGTCTGGGGAGTCACCACACATTTAAAGAAGAACTTTCTTCGACCCTAATGGCCAAATGCCTTGAATGAAGAACTATGCAAATCGTACCATGATGTACGAGACGGCTTTTCAAGAAAACCTTTTATTAAGGCCCAAACAGGTCCTGAGCATGACATGGGATTTGCAAGCCTTTTCCATAGCTTGAAGGGTCTGGCCATGTATTACAGGCCCCATGTGGCTTTCCTTCAGGAGCATTTCTCTCTCTCTCTCTCTCCGCTCCTGCAGAGCCACAAGCCAGCTGTTGGGCTAGCAATTAAATGGGTCTGTTACCAGATCATCGGCATGCCAGAAGCACAGTTCTTTTTCTTTCGGTTGCCTGGTTGTGAAGTATTGGGAAGCAAACGCGGTGCCTCCGTTTTGGAACAACACCTGATTCTCCAAAGCAGCTACGATTTCCTTGATTATAGCTCTTAAGAGCACCTGGGCTAGAAAAGCCAAACTAAAAAATGTTTAGAAGCAAAAGGGTGAAGGAGCCCAATTCCAGATCTGGATTTTCATCTAGTTCTGGAAATCAAAATCCATCTACCCACCCACCCATCCATCTATCCATCCATCCATCCATTCACTCACCCAGCCATCCATTCACTCACTCACCCACCCATCTACTCACTCACCCATCCATCCATCCACCCATCTACTCATCCATCCATCCATCCAGTGTCCCATCAAGAGTCCTGTTGAACTTGGCCCTTAATCCTCAATAGTCTAATTCCTGGGCTCTGACCGAAATCCTTTTCTGAGATATCCAACTTACAGGATGCAGGATTTTAAGACTGGGTTTGTTAGCAGCTGGAAGAACAGAATTTCTCCTGCCTTCGTAAGTGTTAATCTTGGGGGAAGTGAGTCAGGTTTCAAAGTACTACTTGCCTTTGATCATGGCTTATGTGCTGCACTCGCGTTGTGCGAAATTTCATACCAGGGTTTAAGACAGAAGATCCTTGAATTTGGATTCTTCCCTTCTACCTGGATGATCTTCTCTGGAATGTGATGAAACAGCCGTTTGTTTAATCTCACGTCTTCTGGACAGCTTCTCTATTAGATGTCTATTTAATTTAGGCTTCATAAAACGTTATTGCGTGTTAATTAATTTCCATGCAAATTAAATAAATACCAGCTCCACATATTTGCAGTACATTAAAAGCTACTGCATCTCTTGATATACACTTTCAGTAATAGCTGTATTAAAATTCTTAATCATAAGATGCTTAATAGTTCTACTAATAGTTACTATCCAAATAAAGACACGAACTATCCTTTTAAATCAAGATAAACCGGGAATGGAGAATACTAATTTCCTATAATAATGCTATTTCCCCAGAGAACTGATCTTTCTCTTGTGTGCCTTTGTACACAAAATTAGTGTTAGATTCAATAAATGTGGTTTTTGGAATGAATACGGTACATAGCCCATTCTGAGCCCTAGGAGAGAAAAAGAAATCACATTTGTGGAATAGAGCTGGTTCTACCTACTGTCATCTAATATTAACAAGTGTTACTTTTGGCAGTAATCTTGCAAAGTACTTTGTAAACATGACTCAAGTATTTACACTGATCTGTTCATTTGTATCTTTTAATGATGTTTCTAGGAAAAATTCAGTAATATATATTGAAATATTTTGGTTCTATCATTGGCGTTTCTAGATTGAGAGATAATGGGAAGGAAGGAAGGAAGGAAGGAAGGAAGGAAGGAAGGACGGAAGGAAGGAAGGAAGGAAGGAAGGAAGGAAGGAAAAATCAAATAGAGGAAGGAAGGAAGGAAAAATCAATAGGGAGAAAGGAAGGAAGGAAGGAAGGAAAAAGCAATAAATAGAGAAAGGGAGAGAGGAAGGGAGGGAAGGAAGGAAGGATGGATAGATAGATAGATGAGGAAGGAAGGACGTACTTTTATTATTTTAACAAGTGGTGTATAAGGGGTCTTTAAATGAAGTTGATGGATATAACACTATGAAACGGTTCCAAGAATCAAGGGTCTGTTTGACTTTTATGTTCAATAACAGAATACCTCCCCCCCTCCATTGTTTATAATAGAACAACACGGTCTTCTAGTCTGACCCGCTTTTGCCATAATTCCTCCTTAAGTTCTAGGTTGCTTCTCTCCTTGATTAGTTTCCATCCGCGGCTTCTTCTTCAGGCGCTTTGGAGAAGAGCCTGACCCCTCCTCCTTCTTTGGAGCACTGCCATCATGCCCCCCCCCCCGTCCTTCGCTTCATTAAAGTAGACACCCACTTCCTCCAACCCTCCTTTGTATGTTTTAGCGGCCTCTTCATTTCTTTTAGCTTTATAATTAGGGCAACTTCCAAACCCACTTTTCTTGTTGGTAAGAATTGACAGTGCCATCTTCTGGATGCTTTGTTAATAAATCACACTGGCTAAGTAGGGCTGGGGCAGTTGGATCCTGCTTTGATCTCTTAAAAGCCCAGCTACTATAACGCCTGACTTCCCTCTGCGTTCATTAACTGATGACAGCTAAATCCACAGGGGCTATTTCATTTCAAGTTTAATTTCCAGACCGCAACACTATTTTTGTCTGCTTAGCGTTTAAGGATTTCTTTCTTTGTGATCCTGGGAATTGCTAGAGAAGAGTAAAGATCTTAAGGAATGCTTTCAAGCATCTAATTGATTTTTGAGATATGGGCACTTTTTTGTTTTTGTTCCATTGTTGGTTTAAAGTTCAGTTTAGCTGTGCTATAGTGGTTAGGGTGCTGGCCCAGAATACCAGGAGAGTGGGAGTTCTAGTCCCACCTTAGTCATGGAAACCAACTGGCTGACTCTGGGCCAATTCCTGCCCCTCGGCCCAACTCACTTCTTGTGGGGAAGGGAGACGTTCTGGATACCCTTGCCATTTTGAGCTGCCTATGAAAAAAAAAGTGGGATAAAAATCCTGGGTTGCATAAACCGAGGCACAGAATCAAGATCACGCGAGGCATCAGTACCGCTTTATAAAACCCCAGTGAGACCCACACCTGGAATACCGCAGCCCATTTTGGTCACCGTATCACAAAAAAGATGTGGAGACCTTGGAAAAAGTGCAAAGAAGAGCAACTAAGATGATCCAAGGCCCGGAGACTAAAACGTACAAAGAACGGCTGTAGGACTTGGGTTTGGCTAGAAAAGAAGGACCAGGGGGGGGGCAGGATAGCAGCCTTCCAGTATTTGAAGGGCTCCTACAAAAAAGAAGGGCTCACCGTCGGGAAGTTTCTCCTCAATTGCTTCTCTCCTTGATTAGTTTCCCTCCGTTGCTTCTTCTCCTGCGTTCGGGCGCTCTGGAGAAGAGCTTGACTCCCTCTTCTCTGGGGCAGCCCCTGAGATATTGGAACGTTTGCTATCCTGTCCCCCCTGGTCCTTCTCTTCGTTAAACTAGACATCCCCAATTCCAGCCACCGTTCCTTATAGGTTTTAGCCTCCGGTCCCCTGATCCTCTTTGTTGCTCTTCTCTGCACTCTTTCCAGAGTCTCTGCATCTTTTTTGCGTCGTGGTGAATTTTGATCATGTGGCCCTGGCGGTGCTTGCAGCGGTGGTAAGTGTGAAAAACGATTATAAGTCCCTCTTTTGAACGCCGTGGTAACTTTGAACCGTCACTAAATGATCTGTTGTAAGTTGAGCACTGCCTGAAGAATGATGGCTTTCTCTGTTTCTCTCTGCCAAGCGAGGTGGCAATGAAGGCACCCCTTTTTTGGTAAGAACCATTTTGCGCCTGTCCGGGTTCCGATTTGTAAACCCACTGTGGCTCTCCCTTGATTCACACGCACACCCGGGGATTTGATTTATGTGCCTGTAGTATGGAAGGCTAAATTGAATGGAGAGCCACATTTTTCATTTTGGAAACGCCGCGGCTCAAAAAAAGAGATGCGTCCGACTTGGTTCAAGGCAAGTGAAAAGTTTAGAAAAAGGAGCATCGGTTAAAGAGCGTCAGGAGTCGTCTGGTCTTGGCTTGCTGGCTCCCATCAATCTTCCATTACCCAAACGCTATTAAACCAATAAAGTAGTCCTTATTTTATTTTTGAGCTTCTGTCCTTTCAGAGTGAAATCAGTTTACATTTTGCTCTAAGCCTTGGTTATTTTTCCAGCTGGCTGGGTTCACACATAATGTTAAACAATAATTCATGGCTTGCAGGAACAGGGAACAGCAGCGTGCTGAGCCGGTGCCATACAGCCGTGTTACAATTTAATTTAATAGGTGAAGAAAGCCATATCTTTCACTGCATTGCGCCCAACAGGCTGGCATTAATTCGTTTCAAGGGAGAGTCAAAGGAGTTCAGTCAGGTGCCAAAAAAAGCCGCATAGGGTGACAGGCCACATACCTTGTTCTTGAGCGTACTTCGAATTAGATGTTTTAATGTTCCCTGCTGTTTTTAACGCTTTTATTGCTTTAAACATTTTTAAAAAAACTTTTTAAAAACTTTTTAACACACGTTTTGAATTGTAAGCTGCCTAAGGTCATCCGTTGAGATGGATGGCTCTAGAAATCAATCAGTCAATCAAACAAATAAATACAACAGGAACACAGCTTTCGATTCTTGCTGGGCCTCCGAATGGTCAGCTTATAATAGGGTTAGAATGTACTAACTTCATGCTTGATTCAGTGTTAGAATAAACATATCCCAAGAGCTGATTCTTCCTTTAAATAAAAACACACCAGGGGGAAAAAAACACGCAGAAAACCCCATTTTGAAAGCATTCCTAAATGCTTGAATGGGGAAAAAAGAAAATCATTCTGTGTTTCCCTTATTCCCCAAGACGTTTTAAAGGAGAACAAATAATTTTTCTAACTGGTCCCCGAAGGGGAGTTTAAGTCAGCGCTTTACGATATTTGAGTAGTCAATCAGAAAATTATTGAACGGCAACGAAGCAAACTGCTTAGCTGACTCTCCTGAAATGGCCTGTCTCAAGGATTTTCCCTTTTTCCCTTCACACCGATGCTCTTCAAACCATTTCTTTCCCAATTAAGGGCGTTAGGTAGGCTCCCTGTTAAGATAAATTTACTTTTTTAAAAGTGCCTTCGATCACTTCTCTCTCTCTAAAAGGAAAGCCTGGCACGTAATGCCTAGGTTTAGTTAAAGCTAAAAGTAGCCACGCTGATTAAATGGATTTTTCACAACACGACCGTTAATCCCTCGTATTGGTTTGCTTTTTGCTTTGGAAATCCTAAAAGGCACCCAAGAAGGACGGGTGACTGAACCAGTCGCAGCCCGAGAGCTATTTTGGCAAGGGCAAATCTGCTGAATGCCCATTCATCTTGACGGGATCCTCCGGTCAGGAGGGCAAGGCCACCTTCTCACAGCCTCTTGGCCCAGGTTTTAGATTCTGATTAGCAATAGCGTTGTGTGTAAAAAGTGTACGGGATTTAAAACCATTTGTTAATAGCACGGTGGTTCTCAAAAGCAGCTAAATCGGCCCTTTGGGGTGGACTCTTTGAACTTAAAAAAAATATTAAAAATCCAAGCGACGTTTCATCTTGATGGCACCGAGAAAAATCAGTAATCTCGGATGTGAGGTTTTAAAAAATATAACACGACAAACCCTTTCCGTGAAAATGCCAACAACGTGACTATAAAGACCTCAGCAATGAATCTCAGCTGGAAGGAGATATTTCTTTTTAATGCCGGGAGAGAGAGAGAGAGAGAGAGAGAGAGAGAGAGAGAAATGGACTATTTTAACTTGATATTTTTTGTTATCCTTAGCAAGCTATTGGATATTTTCTCTATGGATCCTCCTGGGAGGAAGTCCCAAAGGTGCTTTTTCTTAAAAGGCAACGGGGCCTTCTTTGTTTTTCCTTGAAGACGTTTCGCTTCTCATCCGAGAACCGAGGAAGCTTCTTGGATGACAAATGAAAACGTCTTCAGGGAAAAACAAAAACTCCAGTCAGAACTGAAGAAGCTTCTTGGATGAGAAGCGAAACGTCTTCAGGGAAAAAGAAAGAAAGTCCAGTTGCCTTTTGAAAAAACGCCTTTGGGACAGCCATGACCCGGATGAGGGAGGATCTCCAGAGATAGTCACAAGAGGAAGAAATTGTGAAATTGAGGAAGTTGAATCAGGCTGTGCTTAGTCCCCAAGTGAATTGTGAATATGTTCCAATTAAACTCAAATTTAGGGTAGAACAAGAAAACGTTTCTGTACATTCTCATCCAAGAATGGAGATGGGAGGGACATCCATAACCTGCTACTGGCGGATCTGGATGCTACTTAGTTAAGAGGGCATGATCAAATCCCAATTTAAATTGGAAAGAAAAACACCCTAAAGGACGACAGAGAAGGAGGTGGCTGGATGGAGTCACTGAAGCGGGAGGCCTGAGCTTAAATGGACTCCAGAAGATGGTGGAGGACAGGAAGGCCTGGAGGAACGTTGTCCGTGGGGCCGCGATGGGTCGGACACGACTTCGCAGCTAACAACAACAAAGGAACAAGGCGGTGGGGAAAAGGCTTGAGTCTCAAGAAGGGAGATATTGCCCAGCAAACAAACATTTTGGGATGAATGATAGTTTGGAAAGAACAGAAAGGGCACATGAAACAGTTTTGGCTTCTCTTTCCAGTGTCTTGTTGCAGATTGAAAAATTAAGGCTGGTAGCCAAATCGAGTCATTTCATTCCGTGTCATCCATATTATGGTTTGGTTTGCTTGCTTCTATTACGACTCCAGCATAAAGCACACAACGTTGAAATCATTTTGGGGGAAAAAATAGAAGCGAAAGAAATCAGATATCCTATTAGTAAGGTAAAATAGAGGTAATCTGAGTTTAAAATGATAAAATATGAGGGGAGGAGTCAGTAGAACTATAATCTGTGGTCTAACATCCAAAAGTAGTTAAGCTAGATAACTGCAGATAATTATATAAGAAATACTAGGATCTATAAGTCCCTGTAGCAGTTTAAAAGCACCTTATGGATTTCTTTACATCGAATTCCAGTAAGTACCTCTTGCAAAGCTGAAGATTCTCTGAAGATTTGCAATGCTGGGTCTTCCCCTCCTCTGTCACCTACATTGCCTATTTCTAAAAAGTATCGGAAACCTAACAGTTCAAACAATATACTGAGGTTGCATTTTCTTATTTACCCAACATCTCTTAAAAGATAGAAATGGGTGGGAAGAACTAACGGCGCTTTGGCTTCCTTTTAGAAAAGTGTCAAATGCCAAACTGTTGTAGAAAGACCATTATGATAAATCCTGCCATAAACCAACTTGTAAGGAAGATGGATTACTTAATTGAACCCTTTAGTGTTATGACTTTTTAAAATATCAATTAGCACATTTGCCCACCGTCTTCAAAGAATTACCTCATTAACTGTTTTTACATCACTTTATCAGCCATGAATTCCAATGAGCTGACAGTTTTTGTACACACCTACACACACACACACACACACACACACAACTGATCAATACATCTTGCTGGAATCCTTCAGCATGATCAATCGTGTCATGTTTTGCTGAATAATTGGCCAGTAAAATTAGTTTTTTAGAACGTAATGATTCAATAGGTTACGGGTCATTTCAGTAAGGGATTGAACGTTAAGGATTTTCTTAATTTTTCTACTTTTTTGGCAGGGGTAGACTTGAGAACGTTGCATTTCCGGCTGAAATATTTTCCCATTACTGAATGCTGGGTCATCTCTGCATGCGATCTTTAAAGTTTCAGAGAGTAGCTCCAAATATAGAATGAATGCTTTGTTGGTGTAATTTTACACTGTCTTGCACAAAGCTTACAAAGGAGTCATTTTTTTCAAGAGAGGAAAGACTTTGTCTTGTATCAGCTAAGTTGACTCAGTGTCTTAGCAATGAAGAACACAAGATAAGATTTGTAGCTTCCGTTGCTCTCCATCTGAAGGTTTACAGAAGACCAAATAAGACTTAAGAATTAAAGAGAGGAGTAGAGGTTACAATGAACCAGGAAAGACTACAGTAGAAGGGAAGATTTGGGAGAAAATTTTATTGGAAGGGGACCTTGGGCTGCGGAATTTTAAATATTTGTCAGGGTGTTTTTTTTTTAAAGCAACTAGTTTGATCAGTAAAATCACAGTAGATAGTCAAGAAATGAAGGTGGTAGATCACGTGAAGTGTTAATACCACTTTACAACGCCTTGGTAAGGCCACACTTG
Organism: Vipera berus; assembly: GCF_964194415.1. Lineage (NCBI taxonomy): Eukaryota > Metazoa > Chordata > Lepidosauria > Squamata > Viperidae > Vipera > Vipera berus. The sequence continues at coordinate 79,497,136 of NC_138209.1, read as the reverse complement.
GAATCCTGCATCCAGTTTTGGTCACCACGATGTAAAAAAGATGTTGAGACTCTAGAAAGAGTACAGAGAAGAGCAACCAAGATGACTAGGGGGCTAAAACATACGAAGAACGGTTGAAGGAATTGGGTATGTCTAATTGAATGAAGAGAAGGACATGATAGCAGTGTTCCGATATCTCAGGGGATGCCCCAAAGAAGAGGGAGTCAAGCTATTCTCCAAAGTCCCTGGACAAGAAGCAACGGATGGAAACTAATCGAAGAGAGAAGCAACCTGGAACTAAGGAGAAACTTCCTGACGGTGAGGACAATCAACCAGTGGAACAACCTGCCTCCAGGAGCTGTGAATGCTCCAACACTGGAAGTTTTTGAGAAGAGATTGCACAACCATTTGTCTGAAATGGTGTAGGGTTTCCTGCCTGAGCAGGGGGTTGGACTAGATGACCTCCAAGGTCCCATCCATCTCATATATTTGTTTAAAATATTTTCAGCTAAGTGGGATGGTGAACTCTCGGGACATTTCTCTGTTTGCCACGGTGATCTTTCTCTGCGCCGTCATTTATCACTCTGCAAGGTGATTGGCTCTATTAAATCCTTCCTGGCTTTGCTAATTTTCCCACCCCCCTCCCACCCTTCATAGCTGCAGATCTAATTAATCTGGCTGCTCCTCCTCCTTTAATGAAGGTGCTAAATAGGTGCCATCTTCTCCGCCACGGATTAATGATTTCTGCACCCGCCTCAAATCTGTTGTTTTTGTTCACCTTGATCTCAAGTCAGCAAACCCGTTTACGAACCATTTAATGCAATTTTAGGAAGACATTCTAATCAGCGTGTTCATTAAAACAGTGCTATGGGTACCCCGTTGTTTTTACTGTTTCCACTTCTCTATTTAATATTTGCATAAGAAAATGTAACGCCCTCTAGACTCATTTATTTTGTTCCAGTGAAGTCTCAGGGGGCTCAATTTTTATCATCACCTAAATCAACAACGGTGGGTGTAAATTGACAATAAAAACTACACTGATTTTTCTGGCTGGCTTTCACAAAGTTCCCTTGGTTACTGCTGCAAACTATTGGAAACTTAACTCCCTGATTAGATATGAAAACTATCCCAAGTATTTATTTTTCCCCCCCACTGCAAACTAAAATCTAGTTTCCAAGGCCCATAGGCTTATCTTAAGCTCATGTGTTGACTTAAGAGTTGGGTCACGGAGATTTCTGCTCACGTTCTGCCTCTGTGTTGACCTTCACAGTGGCAATAAGTCATAACAACTCCTTGCAAAAGGAGTAACAGATAAACGTAATTAATAGTCCTGACGCAGAGCTGAGTAAAAGTTGTTCCTATGGATCTGTTTGTTTTAAAATTCCTACGCAGCCATTCTTGAAGCCTTTCGTTTTAATCTTTTGGAAGTAGTTAGCTAAACTTATCTATGCATTAAGCTCTGGCCCAAATCAGTCTTAATGCCATTTTAAATCAGCTTTCTGGGAAGACAATTTTTTTAGGCTTCCATGAAAGGAAAGCAAGAAGAGCCGATGTCCACAGTGCACGCAAGACTTTGCTCTCCTCTCTACACACTTTTAGATATTTCTTAACCTTTAGTTCTGGCACATCTGTTTGCAGAGAACAAAACAGAGGATAAACTATGGGATGAAACAGAAAGAAAGAGAGAGAGAAAGAAAGAAAGAAAGAAAGAAAGAAAAGAAAAGGAAGGAGAGGAAGGAAGGAGAGAAAAAGAAAGAAAGGAAGGAGAGAAAGAAAGGAAAAAAGAAGGAAGGAAGGAGGGAAAGAAAGAAAGAACAGGGAGGAAGAGAAATAGGAAGGAGAGAAAGAAAGAAAATCATTAAGCCGTGGGATACACACACACACACACATACACACAGAGAGAGAGTGGCTTAATGAATATAAATAAATGACCTGAGCATCAATCTGTAGGGGTGTGTTTTTATACTAACAGAAGAGGAATATTATTTCCAGTCTCCAAAGAATGCAATTGCGAGGGCGCCCTCTGCTGCGTATTTTAAAAACATATCTCGGCTTTTGAGTTTCGACTTGAAGGAAGAAACATTTCTCTCTCTTTGGAGGCCAGGACTGCTGGCCCTTCCATCCAGCAGTTTCCCCTCTCTTTTCTTCTCTGCAAACAGATGTGTTAGAACCAAAGGTAGGGAATACGGTGCCTTTTCGGGGTGACGGTAATGCTGTGTGACTGTGGAGGATTCCCACGATTAGCAGATAATTCTCCCGAGATATTGCTCACTACTTCATTTACTTACTTATTCCATTTATACAGCCACCCATCTCAAATACATGACCCTCGACGTACAACGGTTCATTTAGCGACCGCTCAAAGTTACAGCAGCGCTGACCGTTTTTCTCACTTAACGACTGTTGCAGCCTCCCCGTGGTCACGTGATCAAAATCCGGGACACTTGTCAACTGACTCATATTTACGACAGTTGCGGTGTCCCAGGGTCACACGATCCCCTTTTACGACCTTTTTGCAGTTAGGTCAATGGGGAAAGCCAGATTCACTTAAGAACCGCGTTACTAGTTTAACAACGGCAGTCTTCCACTTAACAATTGCGGCAAGAAAGGTCATAAAGCAGAGCAAAACTCACTTAACAGATGTCTCACTTTACAACAGAAATGTTGGATTTCATTGCGGTTGTAAGTTGAGAGCCGTCCTGCCCGCGTTCCCCTTTCAGTCACAAAATATTTGCTAGCCAAGCTGTTGCAGGGCTTTGGGCTGTGCGCTAACACATTCAAGCTAATATTCTTGAGTTTTCCCTAAAAAGTAGGAAACTGATAACCGTATTAACTTGGGTTCCTGAGGCAGAACTGATCCCCGTGGACATTTCTGGCACCAGCTTCCGCAAGTTAGGAAACTGATTTTCTATCCCTCTAAGCATCCAATATTCTATGTGGGTTGAATTCTACTACAGATAGAATTTGTCGGCATCACGGCGCACCATAGAAGTCTACACATCAAAGGGAAGACCTACACAAGCAAGTTTTTCAAAACTCTCCCCTGGAGAAACCAGTTGTGGTTTCTCTGGATTGGGGATCCAGATTTTCAGCCCACCTTCAACAATGTCTACGGAGATTCTCCCCCATCCAGGTCAAGCTTGTGCCAAAGGCAACTGGACTTCCTTTGTTTTCCCTTGGAAGACGTTTCGCTTCTCATCCCAGAAGCTTCTTTAGTTCTGACTGAAGGGTGGTCCGCCGTTGAGTCAGAACCGAAGGAGCTTTTTGGATGAGAAGGGAAATGCCTTCAAGGAAGAATAAAGTCCAGCGGCCTTTTGAAAAAGCACCTTTGGGACCCCTTCAACAATGCAACCTCGCTGGGGGGTTTTGGTCCCCTCACGTTTTAGCTGCAATAATCCCCTTGGTGCCTATTCGCTCCGTTCTGTTGGCAAACTGCCTACAGGTTTGTGACTAAAAGGGGTAGCCTTCATTTTAAAAATTGCTTCTCTTCGGGGAAACCCCAGTGCTTTATTTTTGAGATTCTCTAGAACTGGTGCGTGGCGTTTCCTTCATTCGATACTTGGATCTCTTTAAAAGAACAGATCCTGTTCTGTGTTGGTCAGGATTCTTCCTTTGGGGAGGTGAGCATAGATAAGAAATGTTGGATTAAGAGGTTCCTTGGACACAAAACCCAACTATCTTCCCGCATAGCTCTTGAGAGACAATCCTACAATCTGCATGTAGGCCCTTCGGATTATGGGTCAAGCAAGATTTGTTCCTAATGGCTAAAACTCTCCTTGCGCTTCTGATCCTTTAATTCCAGATACTGTTTGGGGGATGAAAAAGTAGAATTAACCTTACTGATGGACACAACAGCCAACCTTCCCATGGATTCTGCTCCTCCTGCAGTTTCTGACGATCTTGTCTCCTCTCCAAATGATGACATCTCCAGTCTGGAAAGTATGACTTTCCCAGAAAAATTTGCGTGGGGCTCAGCTACAGCAGCGTATCAGATTGAAGGTAAATGATTTTTTTTTTAAAAAAAGAAAAAAAATAACTTTTTTTATTTGGCGTTCTCTTTCATTTTTTACTTCCAGTTACAAGAGAGGAAACCATATGCTTCATGGTGTAAGATATGTTTGTGTTTCTTGTAAACAATTCATTTTGTGCTCCTTGTATTAAAATTCTTGTTTCTGGTACCTACAGACATATTGTTAATCTTTGGATCTGTTAACCTGAGACTGTTCTGTTAGAGACCTAATGAATTGTTTTGAATGGCCTTTTAGTGTTACAATTCACGTCTTTTTGCACTACTGTTTTAAAAAGATTGTTCTTAAGTGTCTTTCAGTAAGGAACATTTTCTGAAATGTCCCAGGCTGAGTAAATATTTTACTGGAACTTGGGATTCCTCATTCTCGCCCTTCTGCAAAACATTGCATTATAGACTTCCCCATGATATCTTATAAAAAAAACATGGAAGCATTGGCTGCTAAAGTAAAATAGATCCCAAGAATTATATTTCTAAAATAAGCCAAATAGTCCTGCTTTATCTTTTTTTAAAAATTTTTAATTTAGTTGATCGCAGGTAAGTAAAAGTTAGAAGCATCAAATAGCTAACACTTTGGGAAGAAATTGAATTGATATCAAACTTGATACGTTAGGAAACGTTTCCACTGATAAAACAGGCTTGCCGTGAATTATTGAATTAAAAGAAAATGGCAAATATTGAGCTGATTAATTGACATCCTTTATCTTCCTGTGAGGATGATCATACATTAAAGTTCAATATGTGAGATAAACCTGGATAGATCTACCAATGCCATAAGACATTGCTGGAAGCACATGGGACATCGCTCGATGTCTTTTTTTTTTACTGTAATTGTGTTAAAGATTAGTGTTAGCACAACAAAAACAAATGCAAACTGGAAAAATGCCGAAGAATAACAAAGAAAGTGAAGAAGGTGCAGGAAAGAAAGGGGAAAAAAGAGAAAGAGAAAAGAATGAAAAGTTAAACTACAGTAAAGCAAAATAAAAGGGTTAGGTTATCAATAAGTGACTTTCAACCTTCGTCACAAGTATACAGTTTTTCAGTTAGCTATGACCTCCTCTTAAAATACAACAAAAACACACTTTTCCGTATCTATAAACTAATCCATAAAGCACCACCATTTCAATCCCGGCGCCAGCAAAAGCCCATTAAGGGTTACGTACAAATACATACATATTTTTAACCTTGTTCAAACAAAACAAGTTTATATTTCTTCCTTTTATTTTTAACTTAATCTTTAATCAAATAGTATTGTAAAACTTGATTTCTTTTTTCTTACTTCCTTCTCACAAGACTTTGCAAATAATAATAATAATAATAATAATAATAATAATAATAATAATAATAATAATAATAATTGTCTTTAGTAAATCTAATGTAAGAAGATTACCATGGTTGTTCTCTTAGTTTACTGTTTGTATATCCCTTTTCATAGTTAAGACAACATCTGGTTTCTTTTATCTGTCCAGTGTAACATACATTTTGCGACATATATTTCCATGTCATCCTTATAGTCTGTCATTTGTAATTCTGCTTGCAACTCGGTCTCAATTTTATCAAGTAAACCTTGTTCCATAATATCTTCTAGACACCATTTTTCCAGAAGCAGATGTTTCTGTCACTAGTGACAGAGGGCTCTGACACTATTAAAATTCATTTCTGAGTCCTTTGTTCAAAATTATCCTTGCATATGTCCAATGTTAGAGTATCTTGCTTCATTCCGTAAGCCCAGTTTAAATGTTATTCTCTTTTAATTGCAACATTTGGTTCCTTCTAGTATCCCTCTGGTATCCAATATTTAAAGTCTTATTATATTTTTTTTAAGAAGGTTTCAAAACTAAAGCATTTTCCCACAGGAACGATTCTTGCAATTCCAAAATCATATTTCAGATTTATCTGGACCTTTAGTCTATTGGTAACTTTTAAAAAAAATATCAAAGTTTTAAAGCTTTTACAATTCATTAAAAATATTTATTTATTAAAAAATAATCTCAAGTCATTAAACTTGGATTTTAAAACTTCTTTCAGTAAAGATTGTGGGGGGGGGGAAGCTTTAAAAATTGTCATTCCAAAGCTTCCTAGTAATTGAAAGGCTTTTAAGAAGCAATTTCTGAAAGTAGTTAGAACAGGAAGTATGTGAACCCAGTGTCCTTTTGAAGACACTGACCATGGGTTGAATAAGATCGCCATCCTAAACTCGTCAGAGACCACTGTCTGCCAATCTTCTCATGAAGAGCAGCTGTCTGGAACGCTTATGGGTAATCTCAAGTCTTTTCCTTGTCCAGAGAGGAAACATGAAGAGCCGGTCTCCGGGCTGATTCTTCATTCCCCCACGGTTGTTCTCTCTTCTTTTTGCGGAGATGTCTTCCATCCACCGTTTCTTCCTCTGGAAGCCCAGCCCTGTCTCAATATCCGTGAGGAAGAGAGAAATCTCACATTCTAGGAACCCTTGAGCCGTTTCCGATATATTTGACCTTCCATTAAACTTAGTCTTCAGATGAATGTATTCCAAGAAGCAAGGCTGGATCTTTCCCTAATACATCTTTTCCATCTTTAATCTTTGTAATAGTGATTGGTTATTAAAATGCATTTTTATTGAGGTCTGATGTAAAAGTGTTGCATAGATATTCATCTTGGAGATTAGCTGATATTTAATTTATAAATGATTCTAAGCCATAAAAAGGCCCTCTAACTTTTCAGACAAGGAGGATTGAACATAAAATATGAGCAGAATTTTAGCTCAGGTTTTTTCCCCCTTTGTTCTTTGCTCACTGCTAGGAAATAGCCAGAGCTGGCTTCACTACAAACACACGTCTGCACACCATTATACCCAAGGCCTTCTACCACCTTAAAGTATTCCTATTACACTTATATGGTTTACTTTGAGGAAAAGTCTGAAGAATGTAGTTCTTGTTTTCTCCTTTCATGAGTCATTTGGTCCTAGAGCCAATAATTGCATTCTTTATATCTTCTTTCGGGGTCATTGTTCGAATACACCAAATTTAGAATGCAGTTAAGCCTCTTGCATGTGGAAAAAAAACACCTATGTGCATGGATACATTTCCACAAAGAGTTTTATCTTAGGACTGGAATTGCTAAGCCTACATGTGAAGCTCAACTGATGCATATAGATAGGGCTCGCAACTTGGGTGTCCTCCTAGATTCACAGCTCTCCTTGGAAGATCATATAGGAGCTGTGACTAGGGGGGCGTTCGCCCAGGTTCACCTGGTGCGCCAGTTGCGGCCCTATCAGGACCGGGATGCCTTGCGTACGGTCACTCATGCGCTCGTGACCTCTCGTTTAGACTACTGCAATGCTCTCTACATGGGGCTGCCCTTGAGGACTACTCGGAGGCTTCAGCTGGTGCAGAATGCGGCCGCGCGAGTGGTGGTGGGGGCTTCCCAATACTCCCATGTAACACCTCTACTCCGCGAGCTGCATTGGCTTCCGGTTGCCCTCCGGGTGAGATTCAAGGTGCTGGTAATGACCTATAAAGCCCTAAATGGCATGGGTCCGGACTACCTACGGGAGCACCTGCGGCCGGCATCAACTTCCCTCCGCCCAGTGCGCTCCCACAGAGAGGGCCTCCTCAGGGTGCCGGCGGTCAAAGAGTGTCGACTGGCGGCCCCCAGGGGGAGGGCGTTCTCTGTGGGCGTGCCAGACCATTGGAACCATTTACCGGTTGAGCTCCGGATGGCTCCCGACCTTCGCTCCTTCCGCCGTGACCTAAAAACTTACTTATTTGAACAAGCCGGCCTGGTCTGATGGGAGTGGGGTATTTTAATATTAATTTTATTAATTTTTATTGTAATTTGGGCTACACTAATTCTTTCTTAAATTTTGTACATTGTATTTTTTATTGTATTGCCCTGTACACCGCCCTGAGTCCTTCGGGAGAAGGGCGGTATAGAAATTAAATTATTATTATTATTATATAGCAAACTCCATGTGGCTTTCTTGAGCGTAATGCCAAAGTAATTTGCTGGTATTTATTTTAGGATATTTTAGAGTAGCAGTACAGTCTGGTGTTCTGGCATATTTGACTCCTGATTAACTTCCAAGTCTGGATTAAATCAATATGGTCCTAGTCCTTCTTTTTTCTAGACTGGCCAAACCCAAATCTTGCAAACATTCTTCGTATCTTTTAGTCTCCAGACCTTTAATCATCTTAGCTGCTCTTCTCTGCAGTCTTTCCAGAGTCTCAACATCTTTTTTATATCGTGGCGACCAAAACTGGATGCAGGACTCCAGGTGTGGCCTTACCAAGGCATCGTAAAGCGGTACTAACACTTCAGGTGATCTTGATTCTATCCCTCTGTTAACGCAGCCTAGCACTGGGTCGGCTTTTTTTGGCTGCTGCCACACACGGCTGGCTCGTATTGAAGTGATTGTCCACTAGGACTCCGAGATCCCCCTCACAGTTGCTACTGCCGAGCCAGGTGCCACCTATTCTGTACCTGTCCCTTCTGCTGCCACATTCTGCACCAGTTGAAGTTCTGAATGCTCCTCAAAGGCGCCCCAGGTGAAACACATGGAAGTCCTCCATGGGGAAGGTGGTGAGAGCGTGGGTGATGTTGAGTAGGGTCTCCAGGTCCAGAAAGGCTCAACCAGTGCCGAGCAGGGCCTCCCAGTCAAGGTTGCCCCTTGCTCTTCCTCTTCTTCACATCCCTCCTTCTCCAAACCAGCCTTCCCCCTCGTCCCTGCACCCCCCCCCCAGCAGCTGAGCCCAAGTGCCCGAAAGGACCGTCAGTTTCCCCCACCCCCTATCCTTCAAGCCTCTTCTGGGGGTCCTTCAGCAGGATCCTCTCCCCGCCGCAGAGCAACCTGCGGCCAAGAAAACCACAAGGGTCCTCAAGGACTAGCTTGCCAGTTCATGCAACGGCCAAGGTCCTGGACTGCAGCTCCTTCTGACGCGTTTCGCTGGCAATGCTCTTAAGAGAATCAGGGGGAAGGGAAGGGAAAAAGCGTGGTATGCATCATTGCAGCCCATAATGACATTTTAAAGAGTGACCTCTACCAAAGACGTTGAAATCACTAGGAAATATCTTTAAACTCTCAGGATGCAAAAAAAATATATGTGGAGGTTGCAGAAACCTAGTGTAAAATTTAATTTGTGGAAACCTTTGCTGTTTCTCCAAATGGCCCCCCCCACCCCTCTCCTTGCAGACACCCTTCTAACTGAAAAACGGGGATTTTGCAGGGATGCTGTTAGATTAATTCCCATCTCCTATACATGCCCGAGGCCACGGTTTAGAATGGCGTCCCTTTCCCTTCGGAGACGCACTCAAGACTTTTAAAGGACACGGCAGACAAGCCAAGATGTTTTCTGGAGGAATCCACCTTGTCTGAATGAGTGTCTTTTTTTAAAAAAAGAAAGAAAGAAAGAAACAACAACGCAACATTTAACCTATTGTACACTTTTGGAAGTCACTTTAGTAACCTGCAACTGGATTCAGAGAGAACACACACACACACACACACACACACACACACAATTAATACATAGACTTTTTTTAAAAAAAATAATAACTCCAATTCCATGTTTTTGTATTAAGACTTTTCATCTTCATAAATTCTCCAATTACATGGGGGAAAGGAACTATGAGTCGTGCTGATCCTGAATTAGAACAATTAACCAGCGGAACGACCTGCCTCCAGAAGCGGTGAATGCTCCAATACAGGGAGTTTTTAAGAAGCGACTGGACAGCCATTTGTCTGAAATGGTATAGGCTTTCCTGCCTGAGCAGGGGGTTGGACTAGATGACCTCCAAGGTCCCTTCCAACTTTTATTTTTTAAATTATTATTATTAAATGATCAATCCTTTCAGGCCTTGTAGGTTTTTTTATTTTCTCCACATTTATTTGGACGTTTCTTCCAGTTTGCAACCATCTGAATGTGTGAATGAGGAAAATGGGGGCCATTAATATATTTTGTTATCTGAGGACAGATCTGCCCATTCTGGGAAATCTGGAGCTGCCCCAATAAATATCAGCCTTGTGTCAAAATCCTCCGTTTCCCCCTTCTTTGCTCTCTGCAGAATATATTACAGTTTCTCAGTCCCTCACATCCTTGCGCTCTGCTGTTATTTATCCCAGCAGATGGGGAGAAAATAAGTGACGTCTGACAACATCATGGATGACCCGTGCAGACACAATTTGGAAGATAACTTGACATGAATCGGATCTTTTATTTATTGTGTCTTATTGTGCATAATGTGGCCTTCGCCGATACGTAAAGTCCTGCAGCGGCTCTTCGTGTCCTTGCAGGCTGTGCATAAGGTCCCCCTGGCTCCTATTTTTTAAGCTGTTTTTTTCATGCAAAACATCCCCCCCCCCCCAGAACAGCACCAGCCAACTAGGGTAAAACAGAATTTAGCCTTCAACCACGTTGCACGTCCCAGTTTGAAATAAGCACGGTTGAAAGAGATTTTTCTACGAAACTTTAAAAAAAAATCCCAGCTTAGAGGCAGTTTCTCAGTTTATGACCACGACTGGGCCCAAACTTTCTGTTGCTACGAGATAGTTGTTAAGTGAGTTTTGCCCCATTTTACGGCCTTTTCTTTCCACCGTTGTTAAGTAAATCACTGCAGTTGTTCAGTTAGTAACGCGGTTGTTAAGCAAATACAGCTTCCCCTCATTGACTTTGCTGGTCAGAATTTCACCCAAAAGGGGGTCACGTGACCCCCCCCAGGATCCTGCAAACCGTCATAAAGTTAGTAACACGGTTATTAAGTGAACCTGGCTTCTGTACAAAGTTGCAATGGCACTGAAAAAAATGACTCAGGACCCTTTTTTTTCACACTTATGACCGTTGCAACAGCATGCCCCCATGTTCACGTGATCAAAATCCGGACGCTTGGCAACTGGCCCTTATTTATGACGGCCACGGTGTCCCGGGGGTGTCACGCGATCCCCTTTTGCCACCTCCTGAAAAGCAAAGTCAATGGGGAAGCCAGATCCACCTGCTAACTTAACAAGTTCAGCGATTCACTGAACGGCCAAGAAAGGTCTTCAAATGGGGCTCTTTTGCTTAGCCACATAAATGTTGGGCTCAGCTATGGTCAAGGGTTACCTATACTTTGAGTAGTTCTTCACGTGACTTTTTGCTGTAAACGTAGGGAAGACCTAAGTACAGAATGGAGAAGATCACACATTAGCTCTCTTACGTAGAAGGTTTTTTTTGAGCGGGCCTGTTCGTTTGTGACGTCTCCTTTGGGCAAACTCCCCACATATCAGCTCAGGGGAGGTCGAGCCCGTTCCTGACATGTCAGGAATGGAGTTGATTGATGGCTCTGAACGGCCATCTGTATGAAAGAGACTTGGAGGAGGTTCCAGCTGGGCAAAGCAGGCAGTTGCAGATGGCCAGTGAAGGAGCTGCGTTCTGCACCTGATCCAAGAAAACCGGAGCAGAGAAAAGGCAGGAGCAGAGGAGGCCAGTCAGACTACTCAAGAGGAGAAAGCCTCACCCTCCTTAAGGCTCTGCACTGGAAATTGGCTATTTATCCCAGCAGACAGAGGGAGGCGTTGCCGGGAACAATGGGTTGCTTTTCCAGATATTTTGCTCTATTGTGGTCTTCCCTGCTTCGCTCCAGATGGACCCTGTGTTTGGAATTGTGCCTTGTAGCCTCCAAACTTTTCTTGCCCCCTGAGCTGTCCTGGGGGTGGCTTTACGTTTTGCCCGCTGGAGTTATTTTGCTTGAGGAACTTTCAAGTGCCTTGTCTACTAGCAGGCCATTGCTCTGTGGAATAACCTTGGCTTGCTCATGGCCGGACTTAACTGGGACAGCTCTTGAGATTTGGGCGAAGGGAATTGCTGGGGAATATTAATAAAGCTCACTAAGCCACACAGATATGTGTGAGCGAGCGAGCGAGTGGGGCAGTACATTCTTTGAACTAACCACGCGAAGTGCTTGCTTGTATGTATTCACTGCGTGCCTTCTCCGCACATCAAAAGTGTAATGATCGCTTTGTCTTTAACCAGGAGGCTGGGATGCAGATGAGAAAGGCCCCAGCGTCTGGGACACGTTCACCCACCAGGGAGGAGATCGAGTTTTCAAGAACCAGACCGGCGACGTAGCTTGTGGCAGCTACTCTCTGTGGGAGGAAGATTTGAAATGTATCAAACAGCTTGGGCTGACTCATTATCGTTTTTCTCTTTCCTGGTCACGTCTGTTACCTGATGGGACGACAGGTTTCATCAACCAGAAAGGCAATTGTTCCTTTAAAATAGAAACTTGTGCTGCCTTAATTCAAGGTTATTGCCGCAGTCTGGCACAATTAAGCCAGTGTTCGAGTCTGCAGTGCAGATTTGAAATGGCAACTTCGTTCGCAGTAATTATGGGATTTATATGTTAAAAAATAATCATGATCCTGGCCTAATTAATATTCCAGCGTACTTCCGGTGATGGGATCTTTAGAGATGAGGTTAGAGTTAGGATATTATTGCTTTACTGTTTGCTTTGGGGTTTTTTTTAGTACCGGCCATCAATAGATGCCATTTCTTTTCTGCCCCGAGGATGCTAGTAGCGTTGTGCAGAAATTCCTAAGTTAAACATAAAGACAGCACAGGACAAAGAAAGAAGGAAGTGGCAATGGGTGTCCTGAGACGGGGAGGGAGGAAGGAAAAATGGCCAAGTATCAAAGTGCAAGGCTGGCTTGGATCCGCCACGTTCTACAAATGTGATTGCTAATCCTTCACTGAGGAGGTTTCCAGAATCAGTCTAGACAAAAGGAGAACTAGGGAGGACATGATACCAGCCTCCCGATATCTGAGGGGCTGCCACAAAGATGAGGAGGGGGGCCAAGCTTTTCTCCAAAGCAGCGGAAGGCAGGAGAAGAAGCAACGGATGGAAACCAGTCAAGGAGAGAAGCAAATTAGACCTAAGGAGAAACTTAGTGACAGTGAGAGCAATCAACCAGTGGAACGGCTTGCCACCAGAGGTTCTGGGTGTTCCATCACTGGAGGTTTTTAAGAAGAGACTGGACCACCATTTGTCCAAAAGAGTATAGGTTTTCCTGCTTGAGCAGAGGGTTGGACTAGAAGACCTCCAAGGTCCCTCCCAACTCTGTGATTCGCTTAAGCAGTGGGAGGACTTGCCTCCGGGAGTTGTGGGTGCTCCATCACTGGAGGCTTTTAAGAAGAGACCAGACAGCCGTCTGTCAGACGTGGTATAGGTCTCCTGAGAGACTAGATGGGGGTTGGGTTACATGTTTTCAAACTCTCATTTCTGTTAACCTGGGTGGTAGCAATACCTATTGCGGTGGTTTCCGCGAGAGTTAGCACGGGTGAAACAATATTTCTACCCCACCTGCCTCTTCAGAAAACACCAGAAGAGCCCTGGAGCTGGATCAAGTCCCCGCTTTATCGTAGCTAGCATTTGGAGTCACCCCGTGGCCAAAACCGGATGCGTCTGGAAGCCCCCCGGCCTTGACCAGAGATCTTGTTGCCTTCTGGCAGCCAGTTGTAAGGCCTTCTGCCGGACGGCAGACGGAGTCGGCAGCCATCAGAATGAGGAATCGCAGCTGGCTGGACTGTCCGCCCACTTGCCTCGTCCCCCTTGAAAGCCCAATGTGCTGAAGGGTTTGCCAATCCTTTTACGAAAGTCCTTTTTTCTGGAAAGGTCTGCTCTTTACTTGCTAAAAGGCCTCGTGGGATGGAAGAACAGACAAGGCACTGTGTCAGTGGGGTGCGTGTGTGTGAGAGAGATTTCAACGGTGGGGCCGAAGAATACTTGCCATCCGTGCAGCTCTCTGCTTAGGGAACTTTTTGTTTTGCTTTTATCCGTAGAAAACCTCAATAAATGGCAGCGCTTTGCAGATAGAAATCAAGATAACTTTTGCCGGTTGACAGCACTTCAGTCCAAAAGAGGAGATACATTTGTTTTGGGGGTTTTTTGACGCTGGAGCAACGGGACACGTTTAATAGAACAGACATCTCTAAGGCCACCGCCAGCAACATCGTCCTGTTTACCAATCCGGTCGTCCATCCTTTTTTTGGAGCAAAAACAGAAAAAGAAAAATATCCTCTTGCTTTTTGGTTCTCATTGTAAACATTCTGATTAATATTATGAACTTTAAATTTATCAAAAGGGCGCCGGGAACTCTTCGAGGGAGGCTGGTTTTCATTACCCAAGATCTCGCTTCTCCTGAGCAGTGATCTGTTGAAACAATTGCAGCCGCCAAGTTTGGAAAGGCCACGCTCCCATCTGCATTTGGTGGGGTTGTTTTTTTTTCTTTTTTTCTTTTGCAAAGAGCAGGAAGAGAATTAAAAATCTCGGCGCAGTGTCCTTTTTTAAGCATCACATGAGCTGATTCATTACCTATTTGGCATCTAAAATGAAAGACATCTCGCTGGAGTGTCTTCCCCCCCCCAGTTGTCTTCCAACACTTTATTAAAAGTGTCGTGTTTATTTTTAAACGTCACTGAGAATATTTTAAATTAAAACTTTAATTGAGCCAAGTTTAACCTATCTTTTGCAAAGGTAATCCTCTATGAAAAAATGCTGGAGATGTTATTATCCGTGATGGCCATCATCTTTAGCACTTAGCCATAGCCCTTAGACTTATATACCACTTCACAGTACTTTACAGCCCTCTCTGAGCAGTTTGCAGAGTCAGCATGTTTGCCCCCCCAAAATCTGGGTCCTCGTTTTACTGACCTCGGAAGGACAGAAGGCTGAGTCAACCTTGAGCTGGTCAGCATCAAACTTCTGGCTGTGGGTAGAGTCGGCCTGCAATACTGAATTTTAACCATTGCACCATCAAGGAAGGAAGGAGGGAAGGAAGGAAGGAAGATAGCAATAGCACTTAGACTTATACACTGCTTTATAATGCTTTACAGCCCTCTCTAAGCTGTTTACAGAGTTAGCATATCACCCGCAACAATTGTGGTCCTCATTTTACCGACCTGGGAAGGATGGAACGCTGAGTCAATCTTGAGCCATTAGGATCGAACTCCAGACTGTGGGCAGAGTCAGCCTGCAATACTGAATTCTAACCATTGCACCATCAAGAAAGGAAAGAAAGGAGGGAAGGAAGGAAGGACAATAGCAATAGCCCTTAGACTTATATACCACTTCCCAGTGCTTTACAGCCCTCCTATGTGGTTTACAGAGTCAGCCTCTTGACCCCAACAATCTGGGTCCTCGTTGTACCAACCTGGGAAGGATGGAAGGCTGAGTCAACCTTGTGCCGGTCAGGATCAAACTCCAGACTGTGGGCAGAGTTAGCCTGCATTACTGCACATTCCAGCCATGATGCCACCACGACTCCTTTAATACTTTGGTACTTTAGTCCCTTGCATTCTAGTAGACGGGGAATGCTGTAGATACAGTATATCTTCGTTTCAGCAAAGCTAGTGATGAAGTTTCTCAAGCTATCCTTGTGACAAGTTGACAAATCCATGGGTTGGATTTTAGCAATGGTAATAGCAATCGCACTTAGACTTATATACCGCTTCACAGTGCTGCTTTACAGCCCTCTCTAAGCGGTTTAGAGGGTCAGTAGGTGGGTGCGGCTGTGTTTCTGCCAATATTGAGGTTTTGTGGGAAAGTGAGCTTGGCAAAGTGTGGGACAATAGCAAGGGGTCCGTAAGGAACTCAACTGATTGGTTGCAAAGTAGGAAGGAAAGTGTGCCTCTGGAAGGCTTCTCCGGAAGCCCATGGGACACTGGTGGCATCTTGTTGCATCCGAAGGTAGATGAAAAACAGGACAGCTGGCAGGCTTGAAGTAAGGCCAGCCATATGGTATAGCTGTGAGAGCAGAATTATCTAAATGCCCAACACTGCCTGGATAAAGATAATGCAGAACAAGACATCTGGCCCTTGTGTGGTTGTCTCTGTGTGCGCATGTGTGTGTTTAAATGTTTAATGCGGGTGAACAGAAAGCTGGAAAAATTAAAACAAAAATAGTTCTGTGTTAATTGGTGTTAATCACCAGGTGCTTTCACATGCGGGAGATATTGCTTGGAAATAGGCTGATAATTAAATAAAACAGACTTGGGCTGGGTGAGGTTTTGGCTTTGATTCCAAAAAAAGGTACCAGGGATGAATAAAGCAACAGAGCACAACCCTTTAAAGCAGCTATGTCTTCCTGGGATCACATGGCTGTCCTTGCAGTAGCCCCATGTCTCTAGGGAATGAGGTAGCTGCTTTAAAGCATTGTGGACACTTTTTATGCTTAGAGTACCAACTTTTGGGAATCAAAGCCAAAACAGCTCTAAATGCCATGGAGATAAGTCCCAAAGGTGCTTTTTCAAGAAGCAACTGGGCTTTCTTGTTTCTCCTTGGAAGACGTTTCGCTCCTTATCCCAGAAGCTTCTTCAGCTCTGACTGGATGGTGGGGAATGGAAGGATTTATACTCCTTGCAGACGGCTGGTCATTTGCCTCCTTTTAGAGAGTCGTTGAGGCCACTTGGATCCTGAGAACACAGACAAACCTCCAAGTGACCTCAACAACTCTAAAAGGAAGCAAATGACCAGCCGTCTGTAAGGAGTATAAATCCTTCAATTCCCCACCAATTCAGTCAGAGCCGAAGAAGCTTCTTGGATGAGAAGCGAAAGGTCTTCAAAGAAAAACAAGAAAGTCCAGTTGCCTCTTGAAAAAGCACCGTTGGGACAACCATGACCCGGATGACTGAGACTCTCCATAGAGTTAAGTCTTTTTTCTGTATTATGTCCATATTATAGAATATGATAAACTCTTGACCAGATCCTTCAGGGCTCATCACTGCAAGTCTCTGTGCGCTCACGTTAAGCACATCGCTGGCTCTATTTCCACCTTCCTAATAGATCAACAATAAGGTTGGCCTGCCTGTTTTTAAATGGCTCAATTTGGGAAAGAGAGTGAGGCCGAAGGAAGGATGGCTCAGTGCAAGAGAGAACAGTGAGGACGAGCAACGTGAAAGAAGCAAACGCCAATTTCACTAACCTTTTGGCCTTCTCTTCCTCAGGAGTTCATTATTACAACCAAGTGATCGATGGGCTGCTCTCCATTGGCGTCATCCCAGTGGTGACACTGTATCACTTTGACTTACCTCAGCGTTTGGAAGACCAAGGTGGCTGGAGATCCGAGGCCACGGTGGAGGCGTTCAACGCTTACGCCCAGTTCTGTTTCCAAACCTTTGGGGACCGAGTGAAGCTGTGGATCACCATTAACGAACCGCACGTCGTTGCTGTCTACGGCTATGAAAAGGGAATTATAGCGCCGGGTGTCTCAATGCCCGGTGTCGGTGCCTATCTGGCAGCCCACCACATGATCAAGGCCCATGCCGAAGCTTGGCATAGTTACCACCAACTCTTTCGGGAACAACAGGGTGGACTTGTGTCTGTAGCCCTCAACTCTGATTGGGCTGAACCCTTCGATCCGAATTCCCTCGCTGACCGGGAAGCTGCCAAGAGGCACATCGTGTTTTCCTTGGACTGGTTCGCCACCCCGATCTTCCTCCACGGCGACTATCCTGCTGCGATGAAATCGAAGATTTCCGCCATGTGCATGGAGCCAGGCTCTCTGTCCTCACGGCTTCCCGAATTTACCGAACGGGAAAAGGCGAGGATTAAAGGCACGGCCGATTTCTTTGCCCTCAATTATTACACCGCCCGCAAAGTTAAGCACCCAGATCACAAGCCCGGCCAGCCGAGTTTCTGTGCAGACAAAGAAGCCGAACAAATTGTAGATCCATCCTGGCCTGTGGCCACCGGGAATTCCTGGCTGGCGGTCGTTCCCTGGGGTTTACGGCGACTGTTGACCTACATCAAGGTGACGAATTCTACTCTTGCTTTTCTCTCACTAACCACTTCCCTTTGCGTGGAGAAACAGACTCAGAGGGAATTCAGATCGGCCCCCACTTACGACCTCAGCTGACCCCAAAATTTCTGCTGCTAAGCAAGATGGTTAAGTGAGTTTTGCCCCATTTAACACCCTCCCTTGGCCCGTTGTTAAGCGAATAACATGGTTGTTAAGTGAATCTGGCTTCTCCATTGACTTTGCTAGTCAGAAGGTCGCCAAAGGGTCAGGGTTAATGTGTACATGCCAGTCACCAAGCAACCAAATCTGAATTTTGATCAGGTGACGGTTGTATGGGTGAAAAACAGTTATACAACATCTCTTTTCTCAGTGCTGTTGTAACTTCAGACGGTCATGAAACAAATTGTTATAAGTCGAGAACTACCTGTAGTAAGAAAGGCAGCTGAACCCAAAAATTTCCTTCATGAAAATCAGTCAGAATAGAGCTGGACGGGACCTTGGAGGTCTTCTACTCCAGCCCCCTGCTCAAGCAGGAGATCTTATACCAGGGGTAGGCAACCTTGGCTCTTTTATGACTCGTGGACTTCAATTCCCAGAATTCCTGAGCCAGCATGGCTCAGCTTGGAAACCTCTCCCTTTCCCCTCAGCATGGCTGGCTCAGGAATTCTGGGAGTTGAAGTCCACGAGTCATCAAAGAGCCAAGGTTGCCTACCCCTGCCCTATACCATTTCAGACAAGTGCTGTGCAGTCTCTTCTTAAAAACCTCCAGTGATGAAGGACCCACAACTTCTGGAGGCAAGGAGTTCCACCGGTTAATTGTCCTCACTGTCAGGAAGTTTCTCCTTAGTTCCAGGTTGCTTCTCTGCTTGATTAGTTTCCATCCATTGTTTCTTGTCCTGCCTTCTCCTGCTTTGGAAAATAAGTTGAGCCCTTCTATTAATATATATAAAACATAAGGCAAATGTCTAGTTCTGGGTCCAAATTCATCTTGTGGTCAGCCTCATTCACTCTTAGCAGTTGATCCCCATCCTAGCTGTGAACTGCTTCTCCATAAGCACGGCCATTTTTGCTCAAATCCCCAGGAAGTCACACAGCACAGGATGGCCGGGTTTGTCCGAGGGGCTGTGGGGTGTTTGTTGTGCCTTGCAAGGATGGAGGGGGGTTAAAACGCCATGCCAGCGAAGCAGATGCTAATGCAGGGGGGAAAAAAGAAAAAGAAATTTCAGTATTCTCATTAAAGTAAGTAATTTCTCCTCCTTCATGGATGTTTGCACAGTTTTGCTTTTCTGCTGTTAATCATAAAAGGTCAGCTTGTGGAAAATTAAGTTAATAGGGTCAGTGCAATTTGATGAAAAGTACTTTGCAGTTGTAGCTTCAAGTAGATGGAGGCTAAGGCACCTTGTTTTATGGGCTTTTCTTGACATCTGCTCTGAAGGAAATGTCTGCTCCCTTATTCCAGGACACATATAATCACCCCATAATTTACATCACCGAGAACGGCTTCTCCCAAAGTGACCCGGCTCCCACGGACGACGGCCAGCGCTGGGAGTATTTTAGGCTGACTTTACAGGAGATTTTAAAAGGTACAGTTTAAGAAGGACGGAAGATCAATTGCGCAAACTTAATACAATTTTTCCTAGATGCCTGTTTGGTTCTTCAAGTTAATGTGCATCCGGAGGGCGGCATGGCAATTAGGAAGGGAAAGTTTTGGAAGGAGAAGGCTCAGTGGGTTAGGACGCTGAGCTTGTCGATCAGAAGGTCGGCAGTTTGGCGGGTCGAATCCCGAGTGCCGCGTAGCAGAGTGAGCGCCTGTTACTCGTCCCAGCTTCTGCCAACCTAGCAGCTCGAAAGCATGTAAAAATGCAAGTAGAAAAATAGGGACCACTACGCTGGGAAGGTAACAGCGTTCCGTGCACCTTTGGCGTCTAGTCATGCCGGCCACATGACCACGGAGACATCCTCGGACAAGCGCTGGCTCTTCGGCTTTGAAACGGAGATGAGCACCGGCCCCTAGAGTCGGAAACGACTAGCACGCATGTGCGGGGGAACCTTTACCTTTACCTTTACCTTTAGGAAAGAGAATCTAGCTTAGATCCCCTGTACCGTGACGTTGGGGAGGCACCTTTTCATGAATTCACGGTGCTCAAAAGTCGTATTAATTGGAAGAATTTACCCAAGGGAAGAAAACAGAGTTGAACACTGCAATATTGATTTCACAAATATTGACTTCCCGGGAGAAGCGGCGATAAGGCTCCGCCTGAAATTAAAGGGATTTGGGGTTTTTCCATAGCTAGGAAGTTGAAAGGTCAGAAGACAATTCAAGGGATGGGGCCAAGGCTCCCAGGTTTGCGCCTCGTTTTGGTAATCCGTGATTGGATTGCTTTGGTTTTAAAGGCGATCCTGTTGTGAAAGGATCTTTTAGAATTTTTCTTGCCCCCCCCCAAATTTATTTATTTATTTATTTATTTATTTATTTGTTTTTATAAACCGCCCTTCTCCCGAGGGACTCGGGGCGGTGTACAGAATAAGGTAGGCATACAGAATGAACAATAGTGAACAAAACAATAGTAAAATACAAACTGGGACCCCAATTAGAGCTATCAGGCCAGGCCGGACTGCTGGAACAGGTAAGTTTTTAATTCGCGCCGGAAGGTGCGGAGGTCGGGGGCCATCCGGATTTCGGTTGGTAAGCTGTTCCAGAGGGCTGGCGCACCCACTGAGAATGCCCTCCCCCTGGGGGCCACCAGCCGACATTCCTTGAGCGGTGGCACCCTGAGGAGGCCCTCTCTGTGGGAGCGCACAGGACGGTGGGGTGCTGACATTGGCAGAAGGTGCTCCCGTAGGTAGTCCGGACCCATGCCATGTAGGGCTTTGTATGTCATTGTTAGCACCTTGAACTTCACACGGAAGGCAACTGGAAGCCAGTGCAGCGCACGGAGGAGAGGTGTGATATGGGAGTATCGGGAGGCTCCCAAGAGTGTCCGTGCCGCTGCACTTTGCACCAGTTGAAGCTTCCGAGTGGATCTCAAGGGCAGCCCCATGTAGAGAGCGTTACAATAGTCTAGGCGAGAGGTCACAAGAGCATGGGTGACTGTACGTAAGGCATCCAGGTCCAGATAAGGCCGTAATTGGCGAACTAGTCGAACCCGTGAGAAGGCCCCCTTGGTCACAGTTCCTATGTGATCTTCCAGGGAGAGCTGCGAGTCAAGGAGGACACCCAGGTTGCGGGCCCTATCAACAGGGGGTAGTAACTTGTCTCCGATGTTAAGGGATGGGATGTTCTGAGTATCCTGGCTTGCCGGTACGTACAGCCATTCAGTCTTGTCCGGGTTCAGTTGAAGCCTGTTCCTCCCCATCCATTCCCGGACCGCTTTCAGGCAGCGGGACATCACGTCGAGGGCATCACTGATGTTGTTTGGAGTTGAGATGAAAAGCTGGGTGTCATCAGCATACTGATGGTACCCTACTCCAAAGCTGCGAATGATCTCGCCCAGCGGTTTCATGTAGATGTTGAACAGGAGAGGCGAGAGGACCGACCCCTGAGGGACTCCGCAAGCGAGAGGCCTCGGGGTCGACCTCTGTCCCCCTGCCAACACCGACTGCGAGCGACCCTGGAGAAAGGAGGAGAACCAACGCAGAACCGTGCCTCCCACTCCCAGTCCCCTGAGGCGTCGCAGTAAGATACCATGGTCGATGGTATCGAAAGCCGCCGAGAGGTCTAATAAGACTAGGACAGAGGAATGGCCCCTGTCCCGGGCTCTCCAGAGATCATTTATCAGAGCGACCAATGCCGTCTCCGTGCTGTAGCCCGGCCTGAAGCCCGATTGGTACGGGTCTAGATAAACCGCTTCATCCAGGATCTGAGGGAGTTGGTGCGCCACCACGCTCTCAACAACCTTCGCAAGGAAGCGAAGATTGGAGACTGGACGAAAGTTATTCAATGAGGATGGGTCCAAGGTGGGCTTCTTGAGGAGAGGTCTCACCACCGCCTCCTTCAAGGCGGTGGGGAAGTGACCCTCACTCAGAGAAGCGGAGATGACCGCCAGGAACCAGCCTCGTGTCCCCTCTCGAGCTGCATATGCCAGCCAGGAAGGGCACGGGTCCAGTAAGCATGTGGAGGAGCTCAACCTCCTCATAATCCTGTCCACTTCCTTAGGAGTCACAGGATCAAATTCCTCCCAGATGACGTCGACAAGACTGTCCATGCCTTGTTCTTCCAGCTCAGCCCAGTTGGAGTCCAGGCCGGTTCGGATCCGAGCAATTTTATCCAGCAGATATTGACCGAATTCCTCGGCTCGACCCTGCAAGGGTTCCTCCCTCACCTCTTGGTTCAGTAGGGAGCGAGTCACCCTGAACAAGGCAGCCGGGCGATTATCTGCGGACGCGATGAGGGTGGAAAAGTAGTTGGATTTTGCCACCCTTATCGCAGCGAGATAAGACCTGGTGAGGATTCTTAATCGCAATCGGTCGGATTCGGATCGACTGGATCTCCAACGGCTCTCTAGGCCCCGTCTCCGACGCTTCATCTCCCGGAGCTCCGCGGTGAACCATGGGGCTCGCTGGGATCTGCGTCGGGTCAGAGGCCGCAAGGGTACAACTCGGTCCAGAGCCTCCGTGGCTGCCTTTTCCCAGGCTTCCACTAAGGCATCCGCCGAGCTGTGAGCAGGGAGTGCATGTGCGTCCCCAAGCGCTGCCTGGAACCTATCAGGGTCCATTAGGCGCCTAGGGCGGTACCATCTGGTTGGCACCGCGCACCCACGGCGGGGGGTGGCAAAGGGGAAGTCTAGCCGCACGAGGTGATGATCGGTCCATGACAGGGGCATAACAGTCGTGGCACCCCCACCGATATCATCGCACCACCGTCCAGACAAGAACACCAAGTCTGGGGTGTGGTCTCTCTCAAGGCCTCTCTCATGCCTTTGCTTCTTGGAAAATAGGTTCTCTGAAATACTTAACACAGTATTATTATTATTATTATTATTATTATTATTATTATTATTATTATTATTATTATTATTATTATTACTATTATTACTATTATTATTACTATTATTATTACTATTATTATTACTATTATTATTATTATTACAGCACTTTTATTCATAAAACATGAAACTCAGTCAACTGAACATTCAGACTGACTGGCACTAGTGGTTGACACGGGCTGCTGCCAGCATCCTAGGTATCAACCAGGTACCTCCTTAAAATATAAGATGTTCTGAGTAGCACAGTTTTTTTTGTAGCTTTGCTGGAGTTATTGCAGGAAGTTGCAATTTCTTGATGTATTTTGCAAAGTTTTTGGACATAGTTCCCAGCGCCCCAATGACAATGGGTATCACTGTTCCACGTTTCATCCATAATTGCGCAGTTTCAATGGCCAGGTCGCGGTATTTCGTAATTTCTTCCAGTTCTTTTTCTTCGACTCTGGCATCTTCCGGTACAGCGATATGCTTCGGTTCTCTACAACTGCGATATCTGGGGTGTTGTGTTCCAAATGGCGATCTGTCTGTATTCGGAAGTCCCACAAGATCTTCACCCTCTCATTCTCGATAAATTATTATTATTATTATTATTATTATTATTATTATTATTATTATTATTATTATTATTATTATTATTATTATTATTATTATTATTATTATTATTATTACAGTGGGATATAAATAAGTAAATATTAATTGCAGGCGAACAATTACATGTATTCCATCCCTTTATTTTACAATTGACAATAAAGCAGAGAAGCATTGGGAAGACCAAAAACCCCTTGCTTTTAAAATGTCAGGAGGGCTGAAATGGGAAATGAATACTTTTTCCCTCTATTGAAACTCCAGCTGCAGTGATTATAAGGTATAAAACTCTTACTTATTGAGGCATAAAACTAAAATTCCTATGACGAATGCTCTTAAACAGTATTACCGTTTTATAATTTAGTCCTTAATATCCAACAGCAGGCCTCTTAAATCTTACCTGGGAATTTGCTCACCGGCCCCAACATTCAATCTTTTTTCACCGAAACCTTAAACGGTGTCCTTGTTGCTAAAGTAATAATATCCACGTCTTCCAGGATGCCTGGTTTTAAATGTGCAAAAGTTCGAACCGCTGTCAGGTTATTATTTTTTTCTATTACCCATTCAGATGTTAAAAAACGCTCAGCAGTCGTGTCTGTGGGAATAACATCAAAATCAAGCTGTGTAAAGACAGATCCATTGGGTTTTTTTTCCTTCACACACATCCCTCTCAATCAATTTAGGAGCGAGCAAGGTTTCAAGCCACATTTTTATCAACTTTCCTAACAAAATCCAACTTTTTAGATGCAGAATTATGCCCGAGTTAGCGCAGCGGTTCCAAAGTGCCGAGATGGGCAGCTCTGGGTTCTTAATGACCACTTTATGCGTGGAAAGGCGCCATGATATTTATTGAAGACTTCAGTAAAAAAATTGTCAAGGTGTGTGCAGAGGGGCAGGCTGATATATCTCAACCTACAGGAGTTCAAAGTTGGAAGTTTCCCCTCCCAAATCTGGACAAAAAAAACTTACGCTGAAAAGGACACAATGGGGGAAGCGAAGCAGTTGTGCAAATCCCATTAACTCTGCGCTTTGGGAGCTCCTACATTAGAAAATGGGGAGTTGAGTCCAAGCTATTTGCAAAGGCCAAACACACAAAACACAGTCTAATTTTGGTACTTCACTATTTAAATTCCTTTAATCAAGTGACAGATTAAAAGGATAGGTTTTTTTTAAATCTTCCATTGCTATTCCTAAATCGAGTGTTGTGATGTTCATTCTAAAGAGATAACTTGTTCTCATCTATGTGGATTCAAAATCTTGGCCACTCCTGAATGTTTCCAAAAGCAACAACAACCCCAAAAACCATTAGGAACCACATTTAAATATTACAGGCTGTATTGTTTTTAAAAGGGGGGAAAAGGATGAAACAACCAGTCACCAATTTATGAATCTAATTTCTGCAGCTAACGTATAATGGAACAAATATTTTCAAGGAGAATAAATAACAAAGAGATTTAGTCAAGAAATGTGTGTCAGGCCTTTTCAATTGCGGCGATGATTATTTCACAAACTATAAACCTGAAATCTTATTTAATGTAACTCCTTATACTGGCTTGTATTTCCTGAATTATTCTTTTACAGTGGAAAGTTTTCCTACAACTTCTTCGTTCTATCTGTTCCTTTGCTTGGCTCTGACTCCACTTCAGAATTTTCTCCGTATGTGTGTCTACTTAAGTTGCTTAGGGTATATTTATATATTTAGCAAGCGTACGTTGTTCAACTTTTATTGGAAATGGCCTAACTTTAAAGATAGAACGTGTAGCAAGTTTGGCATAGAGAGCAACCCCAACCATACATCTCTACTAAAATTTGATAGTCCTGGATATCAATATGTGCCTTAGCTTGCTTTGGTATTATTATTATTATTATTATTATTATTATTATTATTATTATTATTATTATTATTATTATTATTATTATTATTATTATTATTATTATTTAGATTTATATACCGCCCTTTCCCGAAGGACTCATGTGTTTCATATAATGCTGTCGGCCTTTGGTAGATATGATAAAATGAATGAAGTCAACCCAAAGATGCTTTTTCCAAGAGGCAGCTGGATTTTCTTTGTTTTTCTTTGAAGATGTTTCGCTTCTCATCCAAGAACCGAAGAAGCTTCTTGGATGAGAAGTGAAATGTCTTCAAGGAAAAACCAAAAACCGTGGGATTAACCACGACCTGGATGTTTGCTTGAAGTCATGCCCTGTGAAGTCATTATTAGAGATAAGTTTAATAATTTAATTTAATTTAATAATTTAATTTGTATACCGCCCTTCTCCCGAAGGACTCAGGGCGGTAAACAGGGCAATACATAATAAAAAACAGGATACAAAAATTAAAAAGTGATTAAACAACTATGCCCATAATTAATACATATTAAAAATTAAAACTAATTATAAAAAACCCAACCCCATCCCGTCAGACCAGGCCAGCTTGTTCAAAAAAGAAGGTTTTAAGATCGCGCCAGAAGGAGCGAAGGTCGGGGGCCACTGTCAGATGATCCTATTTGAATGATACTTCTTTTTTTTTAGCATATTGAGCTATCATCCATTTCTAAGAGTCCACTATCTTGTTCCTGGTTTAAAGTAAAACATTAATTAGCACCTTTTGTGGAGGCGAAGAAAGGGCAAATTTGCACAAATAACCAATTTTACTTGGAAAGGAGTACCTCTTTTGCTCCCCCCCCATTTGTTATTATTTTGCACAGCCAGCCAGATGTTTAGACTGGATCTGGCATTTTTGTCCACCTGTTGAGTTCTTCCCCAGAACCTGGGATGGGCATATGTTGTTCGATGCCATTAAAGGCCTTGATTTTTGTGGGCTGTAAGTTGCTTCTTTATTAATGATGATTATTTTGAGCTCCTCAGTTTTTTGTCTCCGTAAAGAGGTATCTTGTCCGTCCCAGTCGTTTCCACATAATGCAAATGTAGTTCTAGAGAAAACATATTACAATATTTGCTGTGCAACTGCCTTTCTACGGTCACAAAGCAAAAATACTGATTAATAGAATGCAGCACAGGAGGAGAGTGGATAAAATAGAGGCATAGATTTGGGGCTACTAATGGCATATTCGTACGAAATGCAAATAATTTTGCAGAATAGTTCTCAACTTACCAGCACAACTGAGCCTAAACTTTCTGTTGTTAAGCAAGATGTGTGTTTGCCCCATTTTATTCTGTTTCTCATCTATCCTATCCTATCCTATCCTATCCTATCCTATCCTATCCTATCCTATCCTATCCTATCCTATCCTATCCTATCCTATCCTATCCTATCCTATCCTATTCCGTTCTATTCTATTCTATTCTATTCTATTCTATTCTATTCTATTCTATTCTATTCTATTCTATTCTATTCTATTCTATTCTATTCTATTCTATTCTATTCTATTCTATTCTATTCTATTCTATTCTATTCTATTCTATTCTATTCTATTCTATTTCTCATCTACTCTACTCTACTCTACTCTACTCTACTCTACTCTACTCTACTCTACTCTACTTCTTGCAGCCTCTGAATACATTTGGGTTTTATATGCCTTCTATATTTTTCAGCAGTGAGGAGTCTTATGTTGTAGAGATTGTAACTGTGCCTTCTGTGCAACTGGAGGTGGCAGTGTTTTGCTACGTCCGTTTTCGTATTCTCTTTCAGATACAGAAAAATCTCCTTCAATTCTTTCATCTCTAATCTGTTGGTGTTAAATAAGCTTGGGATATGCACCTGTTGCTGGCTTGTAGCGGGAAAGGAAGGTTTAATGTGATATGAAAAATGTCTTTTATTTAAACAAAAAAGCTTTTGCACAGCGACAGTTTCACTGTGCAGCCAGATGTATAGATTGGTTTTTTTTAAAAAATGCACACGGAAAGTTTTTTTTTTTTAAAAAAAAACCAAAGCTACACAAAATCCAGCATGACACTGTGATTGTTTGTATATTGAAGCCTAGGAAGATTCAAATTCGATATAAGGAAGCATCTCTTGACCACGAGGAAAAGGGACAAGATTTCTTCCCTTGGTTAAAGGTCCAACCCCGTTCACCTTGGGAGCACTGAGTCACTTCTGGGTCGAAAGGATTATGTCAGAGCACCGATTATTGCGTGAGATAACCCAGGAGTAAATACAGTAAACAGTGGTCTATATTAAATGGTGGTTTATCTTACACTATCTACAATATCATACACCAGGAACAATATACATACACATGCTAATACAGGATCAAACAAACCACAGTTACAGCAGGAAACGGAAGAGAGAGAACACATCAGCAGAGCCTTCCCTTTACACAAGGCTCTTAAAGAGACACAGATCCTGCTGAGTCATTCCCATCATTACATCTTATATCTTAGATTACATAAACTGGTTAGCTGTTCAATCATTATCTTGACAGATTAGCTGGTGATATCAGTGTTCCCTGGGAGGCACCGGGTTGGGATCTCCTTTCATGTCCCCGTTAATGTGCCCACCGAAGTGGTACCTATTTATCTACTTGCAAATGCACGCTTTCGAACTGCCAGGTGGGCAGGAGCTGGAGCGAATGCCGGGAGCTCACCCGCCACACAGCAGGACTCAGGTCTCGAATGCAAACTTGCTGATCGGGTTAGACTAGAAGACCTTCAAGGTCCCTTCCAACCTTATGATTGTATAACTCAACCAAAGTCTTTTTTTTAATCAGAAGACAGCAAAGAAACAGGAAGAGGTTGGTCCTTCAGTGGCAGCTTTAGCCACGGGCCTGTCTAAGCATCTGCCCATCTTAAATAGCCCTTAGACTTCTATACCGCTCCACAGTGCTTTAAGACAGCCCCCTCTAAGTGGTTTACAGAGTCAGCCTCTTGCCCCCCCCTCCCAACAATCTGGCTCCTCATTTTACCAACCTGGGAAGGATGGAAGGCTGAGTCAACCAGGAGCTGGTGAGAATCGAACTGCCAAATTGCTGGCAATTGGGAATCAGCAGGAGAAGAGGAAGGAGGAGGAGGAGGAGGAGGAGAGAGGAGGAAGCAGGAGAAGAAGAGAAGAAGGAAGGAAGGGTAAAAAGGAAGTTTTGGATGAATAAACTGGGCATAGAGACATCACATATTATAATGTCCAACCCCCTCTCTCCCCAAAAAAGGTATGAATATGTAAACTTACTTGAGAAAATACCTCCACACAATTGAAAAGGAAAGTTATTTCAATGAAGGGACCAAAGGAGCCGTCAAAGGGATGTGAAGACCCATAAATTGTTGTCGTAACTCTCCAAGAATGAAAAGTCCTTGCCGAGCAGGAGTGTCCTCAGGGGCAGAGCTAATACAGAGATCAAGGAGAGAAGAAAGCATGGAAGAAAGAGCTACAAGGAGGAGGTGGCTAATGTGTAGGACAAGACAAATGATGTGCTTTGCTGTACCTGAAATGGTTCTTTTGGCTGTTGTGACCACCTATGGTGGTTAATTAATTAGACAACCTTCCTGATAGGGTGATTAATGGGCAGGCTGGATGTAAACAGATCTACGCTAATTAATAATATAGCTGTCACCAGAGAACCTGGCCACAGGATTAGGGAGTGAGAACTAACTTTCTGTGCAACAGTTCCTGGGGACACATTACGCAGGGCGATCACATGGGTGATAGAGCACGTCCTTCTCCTCCCATGGCAGTTAGAGTTGCATAACAAATGATTGATTGCATCTCTCTCTGTCTCGTCTCTTTCTCTCTCTCTCTCTCTCTCCCTTCTCCTCTCTCTCTCTCTCCCTTTTCTCCTCTCCCTCTTTCCCTCTTATCCCTTCTCTCCATCTCCTCTTTCTCTCTCTCCTTTCCCTCTCCCCTCTTCCTCTTCTGCCTCTTCTCTCTTTCTCTCTCTCTCTCCCTTCTCTCTCTCCCATTTCCTCTCTCCTCTCCCTCCCTCCTCTCTCGCTCTCTCCTCTCCCTCTCCTTTCTCTCTCCCCTTCTTTCCCTCTCCTCTCTCCCTTCCTTCTCTCTCTCCCTCCCTCTCTCCTCTCCCTCTCTTCCTCCACTCTCTCCCTTGTCTCCACCTCCTCTCTCCTCTCTCTCTTTTCTCCCTCTCCCCTCCTCTCCTCTCCCTCTTTCCCTCTTCTCCCTTCTCTCTCTCTCTCCCTTCTCCCTCTCCATCGCCCCTCTCTTCCTCTTCTCCCTCCTCTCTCTCTCTCTCCCCTCTCTCCATCTCCTCTTTCTCTCTCTCCTTTCCCTCTCCCCTCTTCCTCTTCTGCCTCTTCTCTCTTTCTCTCTCTCTCTCCCTTCTCTCTCTCCCATTTCCTCTCTCCTCTCCCTCCCTCCTCTCTCGCTCTCTCCTCTCCCTCTCCTTTCTCTCTCCTCTCTCCCTTCCTTGTCTCTCCCTCTCTTCCTCCACTCTCCCTTGTCTCCACCTCCTCTCTCCTCTCTCTCTTTTCTCCCTCTCCCCTCCATTCCTCTCCTCTCTCCTCTCCCTCCCCCCCCCTCTCAGTTAGTGCCTGCACAAGCACTTTTCATCAAACTGGTCTTTCATTCCTGTCAGGAGAGAGTAGGGTTGACACGGAACTGCTGTTGAAGACAACTCAAAAAATTGAGATAATCCTAGAATGCAGGTGACCGAATTCCAACGGGGGAACTAATCGCCGAGAACAGGTGTTGAAGGAGCTCCATTAGCTTCCGAGCTGACTGCAAAATGCTGGCACTTGCCAATAAAATTCTGTCCCAGGGGTCCGAGGCAACATCTGCTGGCCCAGGAGTCGTTAATCTGCAGAGGGCCTTCATGGGTCCTTCTCTTCAAGAACAGCTGAGCCAGGTGGTGAGCAGAAGAAACCATTGGTGGAACTTTCTCTCCCAGGAAGATGGCTTGGCATCGGCTTCTGCTAATGGCTCCAGTGCTGGGCAACCTTTTTAATCTCCTAGGTCTTTTAGACACCGGAAGCATAGATTTCAGATTTAAATCTTAAGGCATTCTTATCTAGGTATATCCAGCCGAACATAACAAGATACGGCCTACTAAGAAACATGGTCAATTAACATTGGTTTGTACCGATGGTGGGCCGTTTGCTGATTTTAAGCAGCATTGCTTCCATGTGGTTTTCTACTGATTGTTCAGTCTGGGTTTCATCCCAACGATTAGATTCAATTTCAATTCAGAGTAGAGCTGGAAGGGACCTCGGAGGTCTTCTAGTCCAAGCAGGAGACTCTTTCAGACAAGTGACTGTCCAGTCTCTTCTTGAAAACACCGGGTTAATTGTTCTCACTGTTAGGAAATTTCTCCTTAATTCCAGGTTGCTTTTCTCCTTAATTAGTTTCCATCCATTGTTCTTTGTCCTGCCTTCTGGTGCTTTGGAAAGGAAAATAAGATTCTGTAGATTCTTGATTGGTCTTCTACCTTTTAGCACAGGGAGCCTGTAGTGGAATTGAGAGCAACATCCAGGAAGAACTAAAAGTACAATGTGAAGTCTTATAGACTGTTTCTCCTTATAGCATTTCACCTCATAGGAATCTCATCAGCCATCTGGTTCGTGTGTCTGTGTGTGTGTGTGTGTGTGTGTTTGTCCTAACACACCTGCTTCAACAAGCCCGTATGTTCAACGGAGCCATGTGCTCCCCGTCTGAGAAGACTTGAGTCACTCCACTTCTCCAAGAGAAATCTCTGTATTTCTAAATTAGACAGTCTGCTTCCAGGGCAAAATGTAGTTAAATAGTCTTCTACTAGCCCTCAAAAAAAGAAAGAAAAAGGGATAGGAGAAAATGAGTTTGAATAACTGATGCGCTACGACAGCCATCTGCAAATTAAACCAAGGATGTTGGGGAAAACGTGCCTTTGGCTGGGAAATAATGAGCTCCCGATGCGTTTTTCTCATCAACGTATCGGCGTGAAGCCCCTCTGTTTAGCCAAAGTCCTATCATCAAGGAAGCAGTCCATCAAAAGTTCATCGTGGGGTATTCTTTTGCGCCTCACCTTTCTCTTTACATTTGGCTTCCTTGGACCCCCTTCCCACTTGCGATGGTTTGAAAGGAGAAGAATTGTAGGAACACGGGTTCTTATCACATCTGTTCCAGCTCCGGTAGACCCAAAGCCATCCCTGTCGTCCTCAGTTATCTTTCTACACAGCACTGTTTTGAGCAGAGGTTTAATACACAAAAGATTGTTTCCCTCAAGATTTAGGTACCTCATAAATCAAGCTGACAAGTCACGTGGCCAGTTTCTCTCGGCTGCTTTGTCTCGGGTGTGCGCACGGACAAGACGGTGGCGTTCTCCGCGGCTTATTGTCTAATAATGTCAGAGGGTTGTGTTCCTCTCACGCTGTATTAGACTCAGCCTAGACAATTCTTTTTCTGAATGTTCATGTGGTGCCCATGTAGTGTGTGAGGAAAGGGAGACGGATTTCCGGAACTACATTTCTCCACATATAACTCTGCTACAGTGAAAGATCAGTGCATAACGGATGTTTCCCAGAATGTCGTAGCTTAAATTGTTCATTTTAAAAAAACAAAAAACAAAACTCATGTTAGTGTGTTTATGATGAATCCATCCGTCCATCATTTCCCCCCTCCCTTTACTTGTGAGACCCTTCCTCTGTGCAGGGGGAAAGACCTAGACCAAAATTTCCAATGATGGAGCACCCACAACTTCGGAAGGCAAGGAGTTCCACAGGTTAATTGTTCTCACTGTTGGTAAATTACTCCTTAGTTCTGGGTTGCTTCTCTCCTTGATGAGTTTCCAACTGTTGCTTCTTGTCCTGCCTTCAGTTGCTTTGGAGAATAGCTTGACCCCCTCTTCTTTGGGGCAGCCCCTGAGATACTGGAAGACTGTTATCATGTCACCCCTGGTCCTTCTCTTCATTAAAGTAGAGATACCCAAATCCTGCAACAGTTCTTCATATGTTTTAGTCTCCAGACCTTTAATCATCTTTGCTCTTCTCTGCACTCTTTCTAGAGTCTCAACCTCTTTTTTACATTGTGGGGACCAAACCTTGTAGCATTTTTGAATTCTATCCTAGTTCCTGATTTCACACTAGTGTGAATTTAGCCCCCCCCCCACTTTGTTATCACAATGTTACTAAAATGTCCCTTTATTCTGGAATCGATTGCATGCCCAGTTACATTTCCGTTGAGACGGATTGCTTAAGTATGTCATCACATGATCTGCACTTGGATAAACTCTTACAGGCTCATCCTGTAGGCTTCTAAGCATGATATGCAGAACGTGAAGGCCTAACTCAATTTGATGATAAACAACGTCCATTCAAGGAAAATAGTAAGCGCCTGGTGCAAACCAATAGCAGCAACTAGGAGGTTGCGTTGGGTAGCTTGGATCCATCTTCCAGTTTGAACTGAGAAACTGAACAGAAAGAAGCTCTTGGCTCAAGATGGTGAAGGAAGCGGGGTTTAGAAGCCTAGACTCAGTCTCCATCCAAATATTACCATTGACTCTAATTCCCGATGGTGATTCAATTCTGGGTGATGCTTAGTAGGATAATTGATCAACATGAACCAGGATTTTTTTTATGGGTAAATTATATGAAGAAAAAAAAATTCTGTTGGCAGTTCTACAATGGACACACACCTCTCTGAATATAAACGTATGACTCAACATCTCTTAAGAAGTTTTAGCCATTGGATTAGCCTTTAAACCCACACAAAGTGAAATGTCAGCTAGGATTTTAGGATTATTTTTGATAATTTTATCTAGAAATGAGTGTCCCGTTACTGTGGGATGGCTGGCTCACTTGTGTTGTGAGGAAAGAGCCCCGTGGGATGTTGTAGCAGTGACTCAGCAAACCCACACCAAAATTGCCCACTCTTATCTCTCTGGCTGTTTGTGTGTGTGTGTGTGTGTGTGTGTGTGTGTGTGTTGGACCTAAAATTATATTTTGCTGAAACTCTTAAATTCCCTAATGCCTCACCCCTTTTTCCTACGCAGATCTCCAGAACGTATACAGGTAATCCTTGAATTAGGACCACAATTGACCCCAACAGTTCTGTTGCTAAGTGAGACATTTATTAAGTGGCTTTTGCCCCATTTTATGATTTCCTTTCTTGCTACATTTGTTAAGTGAATCACTGCAGTTGTTCAGTTGGTAACACGGTCGCAAAAGGAAATCTCGTGACCCCGGGACATGGCAGCCGTCGTAAATACGAGTCAGTTGCCAAGCGTCTGAATTCTGATCATGTGATCATGGGGACGCTGCAATGGTCTATTCTACTGTGAAAAGCAGTAATAAGTCACTTTTTTCAGGGCCGTTGCAACTTTGGACGGTCAGTAAGTGAACTGTTGTACATTACCTGTACTTCAGCCACTTTTTTCAGAGGAAAATGTGGCTAATGTTTTTTTATATATATAAAGAAAAAAAGGGTTAGGCTGATGATTATGTTGATGAATAAGGAGGAGGAAGAGACGCTGACTAAAAATTTCCCAGGGCAGGGCTACTGAAAATGTAAATGATCAACTGCTATTTTGCCCAGATCACGAGAAGCATAAAGCTGAGTTTCCATTAGGCCACCAAAATAAATAAATAAATAAATGGAAAGGAGAAATAGTGAGGTTAAAATTCTAAGAGTTGTAACTTTTCGGGGAGAGTCTTTTTTCGTCACTAAATAGTCAGTTCTTTTAAGCGATTCGGTCCTTGCGTAGAAAGTTGACTTTACCGGTTGACGTCATGCTGAGTTTCTTGAACTTTCCAACAAGCTAGAGGCGTCCAAGGAGAGCCTGACCGGGCTGCCTTTGCAGGGGTCAAGCTTGTCTTCTACTCATCTGCTTGGTGAGCCTCTCAGCTTCGGGGAACGGGATTGACTGAATTGTAATTACTTTTCTTTCCTAACTGGAGCTCGCGCCTTCCTCTTAAATCAAGAAGGTCAACCGCAGGGATACGGAAGTGGGTGGTGGAGCCAGCTACGTCTCTTCCCTTCCAGAAGTTCAAGATAACTTCCGCGAGGAACTTCCTCTCGCTTCATCCATACTTGTGAGAAGGCCGAGAAGATTGACGAGGGCACAGTTGACTACTTTAACCCACGATTTATTGGAGATTCTCAGTCAGCCGGGCCACGGTTGTGAAACCACGAAAAAGCACCTTGGGGACAACCACGATTAAGCAGAGACGTGACCCTGGTAGCTCGGAATAAAGCAGAATAACTAATTTTCTCACTTTGGGTGTAAGAGGTCTATAGTCTATAAAACTCGACTAGGAGTTTTAATTAAAGGTCCGGTCAATTTTTAAATGGGGAAGCTGTTTCAGGTTTTGTTCTGCGTAACAGAAGGGAGATATATAAATGTCATTAAAACGAAGTGGTTGCTTTCCTTTTTCTTTCTAGCGATTTACGCTGACGGCGTCCAAGTGAAAGGCTACTTTGTCTGGTCTCTCCTGGACAACTTCGAATGGGTTTGCGGATACAGCTCTCGATTTGGACTCTTCCACGTAGATTTTGAAAATTCGGCATTGCCCCGAGTCCCTTATAAATCTGCAATTGAATACGCAAAAGTCATTGCCAACAACGGGCTGATGAAGTCACCTAGATAACAGATGAACATCAACGGACTGCACGGGGCGCCCTTTTTAAAACAAAACGTTGGTTTTTAATAAATGTCCGTCAAAGGCACGATCAGCAAAATGCGGGTATCAGAACAATAGCCACGCAAGGGATGTAAAGCCTACATACTGCAAGACGTGGCTTTTCAAAAAATAAAGTCGAAATGCCGGGTGGCTATTATGTACTTCCACAATGTTTATTATTAGACCGGGCAGAAATTCATTGGATAAACGAAAGTAATTAAACCGCATTGATTAAATAGGTAGTACATCGGTGGTTCGGTACTCTTTTATTTTTACTTTTAAAAAAACAACGACAACAACAACTGCATACGGGCAATTCAAATTCTGTGCCAAGAATGGATGAATGCTGTGACCTGCACTAATTAGACATATTTGCCGTATTTTTTTCCCCATTGTACGTTAGTTTGTCTTTTGCAAAGCTAGTTAGAACTGAAAGGAATGCGAAATGTGTTTGCCGATAAAGATTGAGGTAGAGGAAAGAAACAAACTAGTCCTCAGAGAGGCATTTTTGAAGCTTTGCCTGTCTAAAAGGCTCACGAAAGGACTCTTTTTCTGTGACAAAGTGAAGGCTTTGGCTAAGTGGCCCATTGTGGGGCAGGAACAAGGAAGAATGTGTGTGTGTGCAGCCTTCTCCAAACCTCCTCCTGGCGGCTTTTCACTCATAGCAATTGCAGAATAAGGCCTGCAGGGATGGATGGATGGACACCTGTTGGATTAGGAAAAAAGAGCCACTCTTCTGGGCGCAAAAAGATTAGAAAAAGGCAACATGCTTCCAAAGCTTGGACAGCTATTGTTCCGGAATGGAATTGGAATTGGAAATGAGAAGACAAGAGAAAGAAGGGATGGGATGGGAAAGCAAGAGAAGAGAAGAAGAGGAGAAGAGGAGTTGAGAAGGGAAGGGAAGAGAGAAGAGAATCAGAAGAATGAAGAATGGAATGGCATGGAAATAGAAATGGAGCTGGAAGGGGCCTTGGAGGTCTTTTATTCCAGCCCCCCACTCAAACTGGGGATTCTATGCCATTTCAGACAAGGGGAGCGGCTGCCATCCTCCAGTGATGAGGCACCCACGATTTCTGGAGGCAATTTCTGTTCCACTGGTTAATTGTCCTCCCCGTTAGGAAGTTTCTCCCTAATTCCAGGTTGCTTCTCTCCTTGATTAGTTTCCACCTGTTGTTTCTTGCCCTGCAAGACAAGGAGAGAAGGAGAGAAGCAACCTGGAATTAAGGAGAAACTTCCTAACGGGGAGGACAATTAACCAGTGGAACAGCTTGCCACCAGAAATCGTGGGTGCTCCATCACTGGAGGTTTTTAAGAAGAGGCTGGACAGTCTCACTTGTCTGAGAGGGTAAGGCCTGCTGCTTGAACAAGGGGTTGGACTAGAAGACCTCCAAGGTCCCTTCCCCACTCTGTTATTCTATTATTTTATTATTATTCAGGGAAGCCTCTATCTTAGCCACTTCCCAATGTTATCCAGTTGTTTTGGACTTAAAACATGTTTCCGTTTCACATGCACCCTTTGTTCAATTGATGTGAAAATTAAAATTCTTCTAAAAATTCTGGGGTTTCTCTTCAAAACAAAGCAGTTAGCTTTATGCTGTAACAGTGCTACCTTCCTATATTGGAAAGAGCCTGGGATTAAAAATTAATCTCTGATCCAGGAATCTGTAAATGAGAACTTGCTCTTCAATATTATTATTATTATTGATCATCGCACAGACTGGATCTGGCATTTTTGTCTACCTGTCGAGTCCTTACCAAGGAGCTGGGATAGGCAGATGTGGATTTGATGGTATTATAGATATTATTATTATTAGTAGTAGTAATAGTAATAATTGGCATTGACAAATTCGCCATCAGTCAATTGCAGAAGGCGGCCTTACTAGGAACTGCTTCCATCCTGCGACGAGATCTGTAACACCATCAAACATCCACATCTGCCTATCCCAGGTCCTTGGTAAGGACTCGACAGGTAGACAAAAATGCTAAATCCAGTCTGAACATCTGGCTGACTGTGCGAGGATCAATAACAACAACAACAACAACAACAACAACAACAACAACAACAACAACAATAATAATAATAATAATAATAATAATAATAATAATAATAATAATAATAAAAATGGTCTCAGGCTTCTCTTGCTTATGAGAAGTAATGATTCAGTCACTTAACTTTCTAAGCCATTAATGTTAAGTGACCGAATTCTCAAATTAGTCATCAAAGTTGCTTTACATTTACTTTCTCCTTTTTTTATTTTGTTTTTAGGAGAAAGTACAGCAGCGCTCTTGAAAAGATTAACCCCAGTTAGCATCTTTCACGGAAGGAAGAAAAAATACCCCCCCCCCCAAACACAAAATAAAATCTGAGGAGTGTGCTTTCACTCTGGCTTGAGAAAAAAAAAATAAGTCCTAAAGTAAGGCGGATGGGCAAACTGACCCCTCAGATCTTCAAAGACATTGCGACGTTTATTACGAAATCTGACTTTCCAAGAACTATATTGGGGCGTGACGTTTTCAAATAGCAGAGTCGAATTACAAAAGTGTGTCTCTGTATACAGATAATCCTCGACTCAACGGCCACAGTGGCGCTCCAGGTTTCCGATGCTAAGCGAGACATTTGTTAAATGAGTTTTGTCCCATTTTCTTGCCACAATTGTGAAGCGAATCCCTGCAGCTCGTAAGGTAGCAATCCGGTTGTTAAGTTAGTCTGGCTTCCCCATCGATTTGTCAGAAGGCCGCAAAAGGGGGTCACGTGACACCCCCCCCCCCGGACACTGCGACCGTCGTAAATGTGAGTCAGTTGCCAAACATCCGAATTTGGATCACATGACCCTGAGTGATGCTACAAAGGTGGTAACTGTGAAAACATGGTTGTAAGTCACGTTTTTCAGTGCCGTTGTAACTTTGAACAGTCACTAAACAGTTGTAAGTGGAGGACTATCTTGCGCACTCTTATGAGTGAGATTATATGTAGATCTGCAAAGCTACAGCTAAGTTGGTGAAAACACACACACGTAGACCAAACCTTTTCGATCATTTTTGTTGGTTTGCTTGAAAAGGGAGTCGTGGTCTGTTCTTTTAATTAAAAGAACAACCACAACAAAACCGTGACGTTCTTCAAAAGCATCTCATTCCATTTGCCTTTTACCGAGTGTTCAGTGAACTCTTTCAAAATCGGCCACTTTAATCTTCCAAGCCCAAATTTAATGAGTGTAATCGATCCATAAAGAGAGAGAGACGAGATTATTATCCTGGTCTTGCAGAAAATTATGCGCGCCAACATTTTGCTGTCTATTTTAATTCTCTTGGGCTTCCAGGTGTAGCTGAAGACCTCTCAGGACTCCGTCCAAAATGAAGGGGATTCTTCTTTCTTGGTCCCAGCCAGGTAATCATCCCTGGAGATTTTAAAGAAGAGACTGGACAGCCATTTGCCTTGAGACGGTATAGTTTCTCCTGCTCAAGCAGGGGGCTGGACTAGAAGACCTCCAAGGTCCCTTCAAGCTTCTATCCTATCCTATCCTATCCTATCCTATCCTATTCCATTCTATTCTATTCTGTTGTGTTCCATATTCTATTCTATCCTATCCTATCCTATCCTATCCTATCCTATCCTATCCTATCCTATCCTATCCTATCCTATCCTATCCTATCCTATCCTGTAATTCTATTCTATTCTATTCTATTCTATTCTATTCTATTCTATTCTATTCTATTCTATTCTATTCTATTCTATTCTATTCTATTCTATTCTATTCTATTCTATTCTATTCTATTCTATTCTATTCTACATTTCTTCTATTCTAGTCTACTCTACTCTACTCTACTCTACTCTATTCTATTCTATTATACTTTACTCTACTCTACTCTATTCCACTCCACTCCACTCCACTCCATTCTGCCAGACTAAAGCCTCACTGACTATTGTTGCTGGTTTATTTTTTTAGAAGATAAGGCATCCATTTTTTCTTCTTATTTCTTCCAAGCAGAATGCGCTTTAAATCACAATGTTTTTCATTGTGTTGAGGTTGTACTCGTGAACCTGACTTTCAAAATGGTTTAAAATCAGACCAAACTGGCATCTTTAAATGGGGAATATCTTCTAAACAAAATCAGATGGACATCAGCAACCTTCCCAGCTGCCAGGCCAGACTGGCTTGGAGTAATATTCTGTTCTCTTTGTCCTGTGTTTCGTTTGTGATTTTAAATATTCCCGTGCCTTGGATTTTACAAGTGGTTGTATGTTAT
Source organism: Vipera berus (assembly GCF_964194415.1). NCBI lineage: Eukaryota > Metazoa > Chordata > Lepidosauria > Squamata > Viperidae > Vipera > Vipera berus. The sequence continues at coordinate 79,458,078 of NC_138209.1, read as the reverse complement.
ATTCCCTTCAGATTTTATGTTATTATTCAAGAAAGAAGAGCTCTCTTTAATTAGGACACCAGGTAGAAATTTATCCTGATGGACATATTTATACATTCTATTTTGGAATAAATGGATGATAGATTTTATTTTCCACCAAAAAGGGGTATTGTTTCTGCATTAATAAATTACATCTTCCAACTCACTTGCGTTATCGGCTGAAATAAATATGCCAGATACTGAAATTCAAACTCACTGAAAGTGCTGCATCCCTCTGAATTTCGGTGTTGGGGTTGAAAAGACATCTCTCTCTCTTTCTCCCTCCCTCTCCTCTCCCCTCTCCTCTCCCTCTCTCTCTCCTGTCTCTGTTCCTCTCTCCCTCCCTCTCTCCCCTCTCTCCCTGTCCTCTCCCTCTCTCTCTTGTCTCTGTACCTCTCTCCCTCCCTCTCTCTCCCTCTCCTCTCCTCTCCCTCTCCTCTCTCTCTCCCTCCTCCTCTCTCCTCTCTCTCCTATCTCTGTCTCTCCCTCTGTCTATCTCCTCTCCTCTCTCTCCTCTCCCTCTCCTCTCCCTCCTCTTTCTCTTTCAAAGTTTTATAAGACAAAGGGCAATTCACTAATTACTCCTGAAAATTAGTATTGCTGTGCGGTTATATAGAAGGGGAAAAAAACAAGAGACCAAATCCCTGCAGTATTTCAATTAATGTTATTTTTTTAATTGCTTGTATTAGCATTTAAGATCAAGATTGATTAGCTTTGGACCATCAAACAAAGGGTTGAAGTCTGGGCTGGAAATTCTTAATTATGTTTAGAATCTGTCAATATGATACATACCCAGCTAAAAGGTCAACAAAATAGAGTACAGTGACTGCAACGTTTGGCTTCTATTGAACGCTGAGGACAGGAGGACTCACTCCCCTTCTCATCTGATCGTCGCATTTGCCACCACCAAAAAGGCACAACCAATTCTGCCCTCGTTGATGGAACACGCTTCCGGGCAAATCTTTTATTGTGCAATTATCCTGCCACATTCCGGACATTTTGGAGGGCAGGCAACCTAGCTCATATCCTACACCTGACCTTTCCTAGTTGCAGTGCCCATTAAGAGAGTAATGGTGAGCTGTAGTAAGTGCCCGGCGATGTGGGAGCAGGCCCATGAATTGGCTTGGGGTGTACTCTTAATTGCATTTTAGAAGCCCCTTGGTCTGAGCAATTGGCTTCTCTTAAAACTGTGATTAAAGCAGCAGTGGTGGATAGAATCCCCAAGACCAATTCATATAGGAAGCTGCTTAGATTATCCACCTTCCAGGTGGATAGAAGTGACAGTATTACCAGGTAAATTGGTCTCTCTAAATAAACCAGAGACCTCCCAACTACTTGCTCATCCGCTCTGTATCTTACGTCCACCATGCTGCATTTTGTACCAGCGGCATAAGCTCTGACATCTTGGGATGTCTTTGTTCTTCTTCTTTTACTGCGGTAAAATTATTCAGGTATATCCAGAAGGTGAAGAAGTGGGCAGATGGAGGCCCACAGAGAAAAAGATGGAATTGGGCTCTCCAGCTGAGTCCTTAAACCAACAGGTAGAGTCTTCTGATGATGGGAAATGTCCTTTTAGGCCCGTGGAGTGAAGGCAGCCTAAGGCCATCAGCATTCGGATTTTTGAAGGGCGGCCAAAGCTTTGCTCAGGTAATCAAAAAAGCCACTTTCTCCGTGATTATTTACTTGGACCAAGTTTTAACTTTCTTTGGAAGACTTGGAAGCATCCTGAGGAAGCCGTACGGTGCCTACGGCAACTACAGAAACACAGGATGTCCATCTGCCTTGAGGAAGAAGTTCAGGAAGCTTTGTGGCTGAGAAGTAAAATCTTCCTCTGTTCTCTCATCACCATTCCTTACCTTTCTGGGATGTATATGTCACCTTCTCTGCCATCTCTCCATTTATGGACGAAGTGTCTCCATCATATTATTTCCCCTAAACTCTGCTGAAGATGTTACCTAGCCTGGTAACAAAATGTTCGGAAACCAGCTTGGGGAACAAACCCAGTATTCCAGGATTTGAGGGGTTGCCCCAAGGAAGAGGAGGGTGTCCACTTATTCTCCAAAGCACCTGAAGGCAGGACAAGAAGCAACGGATGGAAACTCATCAAGAAGAGAAGCAACCTGGAACTAAGGAGAAACTTCCTGACAGTGAGGACAATCAACCAGTGGAACTGCTTGCCTCCAGAAATTATGGGTGCTCCATCTCTGGAGATTTTTAAGAAGAGGCTAGGCAGTCACTTGTCTGAAATGGTATAGGTTCTCCTGCTTGAGCAGGGGGCTGGACTAGAAGACCTCCAAGGTCCCTTTCTATTCTATTCTGTTCTGTTCTCTTTAATATAAGAATTAGAACTGATGTTTACATACTGTTTTGATCCACTGCTAAGTAGTACATTTGTTCCATTTTTGAATTTTTAATGAAAAGTCTTGCATTAAAAGTGCCCCCTCTGCAAAACGGAGACAACAAATATCTTTGCAATATGCACCTTCTTCTCCCCACTCCCTCGCCCTCCTGCAAAACATCAAATGAAACATCATCTTACTTACATTGTGCTTTAAAAAAAACCCTCCTTAAAGCAGAGCCAATTGAAGTCAAATCCCAAGTCTTGAATAATCGATGCTAAAGGAGACACGATTGGGAACAAAGCTTTTCTACGTTCCATATGTGCACGAACTGAAAATAAATCTGTTGTTTGTTTTACCTGCTGTCTCCCAGCCTTCTGTCCTAGGTTAGCAATAATGTACTTTTGATGGCGTATAAACATCATCTTGTGGCAATCCATACTGGACTCTCTCCAGCAGGCCTTGTGGGAAAATCAATTTGCGCAGCTCCAGGTACATTCTGAGAAGGAAAATAGGTCTACACGAATGCAGGATGGCCAGCAAGCCTGTTGACCCCTCTGCCAATTCTAGATATCCACGCTTCTACTTTGGGTTACAGCCCCAGTGAGTTCACTAGACTCCTAAGCTTGAGGGCAAACGTTTGTTCTCGTGGGTTGTGGGTTGGTTTCCAAACGTTTCACTACCAGCCTAGATAACATCTTCAGCGGAGTTTAGGGCAGGGGTCCCAAACCCCCGGTCTGTAGACCGGTACCGGGCCGCAAGATGCCAGCAACCGGTCTGCACAAACAAGCAAAGCCCCATCCGCGGGATGCAGGCAGCACACAAAACCAACCAGGCACCCTCCGGTCCACACAGAAACCTCTCTCCACGGAAGCGGTTCCGCCACCATTGTATTCCTGAGTTTATAATATTCCTTGTAGAAGACCTTAAACCTGCAGATACGTGCACTTAAAAGATCCATTTCCCGTATTGCAATTGGAACTGGCCACCAATTTCTCCTACCACAACATCTGCAGAAGTTTCTACTATCTTTCTCCAAGTTGTTTGGACTAGCCGGATAGACCTCAATCACAACCACCTTGCTTTAAAAAGCTTCCTTTCCCCATCCCTCTCCTCCACCCCCAGAAATGCAAGCACGATTGTTTCTACGGCTTCTTTACTTGTCTTGGAAAAAACTTTCACCTGGAGTTGTAGATGGAATCAACTTAGGGCTACCCACATCTGGGCTGGAAGAATGTGGAGAACCACAACTAGAGCCACAGAGAGCATCAACTCTGTAGAGCAGGGATGTCCAACCTTGATAACTTCCAAGACTTGTGGACGTATCTCCAGGAATTCCCTAGTCAGCATGGCTGGCTGGGGAATTCTGGGAGTTGTAGTTCCCCAAGCCTTGAAGATGCCAAGATTGGACATCTTTTGTTAGACCAGGCTGGCTGGGGAATTCTGGGAGTTGAAGTCCACAAGTCTTAAAATTGCCAAGTTTGGGCATCTCTGTTCTAGACATTTGCAGCCCAGTTCTGATAGCCTTTAAATCAAGTGCCAAGTGGACTAACTGCATCAAAGCTGCTTGTTGCAGCGTTAAAATATGCTGGAAATATTTCCGCAGCCTTTTGTCTTCTTCTAAACACATATTTACTCATTAAATGTATTATAAGGTTCTTATTAATTTAATGGTCTGTGAAGGGAATTGCTTGTGCTCTAAAAACCATAGACGCTGGCTCTGCCTCTGCTTCTATTTCATGCATTTCTTTTTAAAAAAGGAAAGAGGATAAAGCTGGCCTCGTGGAAGCTTCCACTGCTTCCATGTTTTAAGGTAAAGGTAAAGGTTCCCCCGCACATGCGTGCTAGTCGTTTCTGACTCTAGGGGCCGGTGCTCATCTCCGTTTCAAAGCCGAAGAGCCAGCGCTTGTCCGAGGACGTCTCCGTGGTCATGTGGCCGGCATGACTAGACGCCAGAGGCGCACGGAACGCTGTTACCTTCCCACCGGAGTGGTCCCTATTTTAATACTTGCATTTTTTACGTGCTTTCGAACTGCTAGGTTGGCAGAAGCTGGGACGCGTAACGGGCGCTCACTCTGCTACGCGGCACTCGGGATTCGACCCGCCAAACTGCCGACCTTCTGATCGACAAGCTCAGCGTCCTAACCCACTGAGCCACCGCGTCCCTTCCATGTTTTAATAAAGACTTTTTTACCCCAGTCTCTACTCTTAGCTATTCCCCCATTTCCAATTGGATTGGATCTATTGGATCTAACCTTGGTAGGATTCTCTTTCCTAAAGCACAATGGATTCTTTACAGTGATGGTAGAAAGTTTCAAAACAGGAGATTTCTTTTAAGCAGGGACAATAGCTTTTTGGTTGTTGTTGTTTTTGTTGTTGTTTCTACATTGAGGGACGCTATCCTGGTCATGAAAATGGATGGCTTGGGAAACCAATGGGAGTATGATAAAAAAAATGAGAGACTCGACCAATGGCAGGAAGGAAAATGAGTGCCTGAGCTCTTCAGTTGTGCCTTTTAAAGGAAGAAATTGTAGGAGATGAGCAGGCCGAGCCAAGACAGGAGGAGTTAAATGCATCATCAGTTTTGAATCTCTGTGTTCCCGTAAGAGACCTAAATTCAGCCCCTCCCTTGAAGTCCACTGACTCTTCTCTGGCGCCCATTTGCCTTGACCGTTAATAGTTCAGATTCTTGCGTAGAGGTAGCATGAAATAAACTTGTAGTACTTTTGAACTCTTTCCTGACTCCTTGCCCCTGGCAAGAATTCAGTAATAGCCAAGAAACACAATTGGACATCTGGAGCAGGATAAAGAATACGAAAGGATACATCTGAACAGATTTTTCAACGCTCAACAGAGGACATATATAAGCTGAGCCCTTTTGTTTTTTTGAATTGTTAATCTGCTACAAGGGACCGGGGAACATGACAGGACCAGAGAAAGGAAAGCAACTTTGATTTGTGCATCATTTTTGATATCATCTGCAGATATTCTACATTCATCCAAGACATTTCCTCAAAGACCGCGAGCAATAGACATCGCACTTAGACTTATACACCGCTTCACTATGCTTTACAGCCCTCTCTAAGCAGCTTGCAGAGCCAGCCTATTTGCCCCCCCCCCCGCAACAATCTGGGTCCTCATTTTACCCACCTCGGAAGGACGGAAGCCTGAGTCAACCTTGAGCCGGTCAGGATCGAACTTCCTGGCAGTGGGCAGAGTCAGCCTGCAATGCTCATTCTACGAACTGCACCACCATGGCCAGGGGTAGGCAGCCTTGGCTCTTTTATGACTCGTGGACTTCAACTCCCAGAATTCCTGAGCCAGCATGGCTCAGCTTGGAAACCTCTCCCTTTCCCCTCAGCATGGCTGGCTCGGGAATTCTGGGAGTTGAAGTCCACGAGTCATAAAAGAGCCAAGGTTGCCTACCCCTGACCATGGATAAATGCAGAGAGTAGGTTTGGCAATTTGCAAAGAATCTACAATATAATCAAACCAATTGGGAAATTGGAGAGGAACACAATTTTTGAATAATGTTTTAGAGGGCTAGGAGGACCAGTGGGTCTGACTAGCTTCCTTTCTTGAATTGCTCCGCATCCTTCTGAAGAGAGGCTGGACCCCTATCATCTCGTTATTATCGGGTAGCATTCAATTTCCCCAGAAAGCTGGACGCCTGCGCCTCTTGCCGGATGCCTGCGTTTATTATTATTATTATTATTATTATTATTATTATTATTATTATTATTATTATTATTATTATTATTATTATTATTATTATTATTATTATTAATGAAAAGATTGTGCAGGAGGGAACATATCATTGCCAAAGCCAGGCTGCATATTAAACAATATGGCTGAAGGAAGAATAGCTACCACGGAGAAGAGAATGCGTAATCATGATCTTGTCATATTCGGCATCTAGAGATGCGAAGATAAAGGAGCGATTATTGCAGTTTACGGGGCCCACTTTCCTTAGCTATCGTATTAGCAATAAATCCTGGTTTGGATACTAATTTGATGCATTCGAAAACCAGGCCAACAAATACGTTTTGTTCCTGTCATGGAAATATGGAGGGGGAAAAAATGTACATATCATTTTTGTGGCACTTTGACACCTTGCAAGATTTATGCTGTATGAAAACCCCCCTGTTCTCGCTAAATGTACTGCATATGCAAGTTCCTTGTAATTTACTCGGGACTTGTGGCTGTCGCAAATAATGTTAATATGACTGTTTTGATACAGCACATAAAATTTATTTAATCAGCTCCCTCATTTTGAAATATATCCATTAGATCAAAGCTGGATGGGGAGGGGGGAAGGGGAGGGCAAAGATCAGTTCGTTTTGAGGGTGATGACATTTGCAAGTTGCAAGGGATTTGAACCCGTAGAATAGCTTTTGGTCAACCCGCATAGGCGTTATTCGGACAGCAGGCTCTTCGTATTGATTGGGTGCTGGTTGAAAATTTAAAGCTTATGCTACATTTCACTAACGCCGTGACAATGGAAAGCATGAGCAATGGAGTGTCAAATATGAGAAAATTGCATTCTTCTCCAAGTAAATAAATGCACTGTTCATAACTCTATAAAAGAGTGACGGCAACATTTATTCTGGAATTAAGCAGTAATAAAAGAAAGGCCACATTCTCTGCTCTGAAAGGAGTTGTAGTTACAGCACGAAAGCAATATGCTCATGGCTTCATATCTGCCAGATGACATGACTGGAATCCAGACAAGGAATGCGATGCAAATATATATATATTAATCTCCCCTTTTCTTTTCTTCCTTTGGGGCAAAAGGACACAAGGCAGAATTACTTACTTTTCCAGACATTTCCAACTGCATTGCCCACAATGCTAGACTGAATTGGTTGCATCCAGTTTTGATCACCACATTACAAAGAAATGATGTTGAGACTTTGGGAAAAGCGCAGAGAAGAGCAACTAAGAGGTTTACAGGCCTGGAGACTAAAATGTATGAAGAATGGTTCCATGCTCAAGCAGGAGACCCTATACCACTTCAGACAAGTGGTTGCCCAGTCTCTTCTTTAAGAACCTCCAGTGTTGGAGCACCCACAACTTCTGAAGGCAAAGCCGTTCCACTGGTTGATTGTCCTCCCTGTCAGGAAGTTTCTCCTTAATTCCAGGTCGCTTCTCTCCTTGATGAGTTTCCATCCGTGGCTTCTTGTCTTGCCTTCTGGTGCTTTGAAAAATAGGTCGGCTCACCTTTTCTTTGTGGCAGCCCCTCAAATATTGGAAGACTGATATCATGTCACCCCCTTGACCTTTTTTTCTCTAGACTGGCCACAACCAATTCCTGCAACTCTTCTTCATAGGTTTTAGTCTCCAGGCTGTTAATCATCTTAATTGCTCTTCTTTGCACTTTTCTCAGAATGCAAAAATGCTTTGCTTATTCAAAGCTTTGAAAAGAGGCAAGAAATAAGTGTTTGCAAATGTTATAGTGTGTCCTGTGTCCATCATTTTTTCTTTCTAAGGCAGTCTGATTACATGCTGGCACTAAGATACGAATGAAAGGCATAGAACTTTAGGAATCACATCCTTACCCTCGTTACTCTTTGCACCAAAAGGACCTGCTAAGTTTGGAAAAGGCAAAGAGGGCCTAGAAAGGCTTTATAAAGCTGTGCTCGCTCGTACCTCACGTGATTTTGGTTCTGTGCCTCTGTTTATACAACCAAGGATTGCATCTGCTGCACATATGTACAAATGCGCCGTAGAGCATTTGTACTGTACATGTATACAACCTAAGGATCTATCTGTACATTTGTTAGAAGACTGTAACAGAAAACTGCTGGAGCCAAGACTTAAATGTGCTTTTAAGAAGCATGTGAGCATAACACGAAGGCATTAGGTCTGCGTTCCCTAGATACTTTTATTCTCTATGAGGTACTTAGCAATCTTATTTTTTTTCTCCCCCTTTTGAGCAATCCAGCCAAACACTTGCTAAGGCTGAAACTATGTGTGCACGTTCAGCTCAAATACTGGCATGAAGCTGCATCTCTCCCATCTCCCCTTCTGAGATGCAAAATATGAACGGTAGAGAAAGATGCTTGTAGAATTGTTGCCATACCTACTTTATCCCTGCTACCCTGCCGTCAAATTAGTTCTTCCGAGTTCTCCTTCTTTCCTGTGACATCAAACTGGGACCCTGCAGCCATTCAACTGTGACACTTCCTATCATCACTAGATGGCAGCACAGATCTATGGAAACTGTAACCCCTTGCTGCCATCTAGCAATCCTATGAAATATTGCAGCTCCAGCCAACACCTCTACTTTTCAGCAATGTTTCCCTGCAAATATTTCAAGGTTAGGCAATGGAAAAAAGAAAGAAAAAAAAGAATCGCTCCCAAAATTTTTGTGACATTAATCTTCACTTCATTGTCGTTTTGTAGCAGAGCACCTTTTAATATTTATCACTCAAAGATATTGCCAAGGCCTTTCCTTTCTCTTTTGTCATTTCCAGTTCCAGCAGCTGAACCAAAGGCTAAGCTCTGTATGTTGATGGGCTGACCGCTTAATTTTACAGCTCAGCCATGGAGAGATGCTGACTCGGCAGTTTGAAGACAGCTTCCCCGTGAATCATATTGAAAGAATATTGCATTTTGCTATACATTTATGAAAAAGTCATATACATTTTGATATATATGGGTTTGGGCTTGGCTAGTGAAAGAAAAGAAGAAACAGGGACAACATGATAGCAATGTTCCAGTATTTGAGAGGCTGCCACAGAGAAGAGGGGGTCAAACTATTCTCCAAAGCACCAGAGGGAAGGACGAGAAACAATGGATGGAAATTGACCAAAGAGAGAAGCAACCAGGAATTAAGGAGGTGAGGTGAGTTAATCAGTGGAACAGAAGTTGCCTCCAGAAGTTGTGGGTGCTCCATCACTGGAGGTTTTTAAGAAGAGGCTGGACAGTCACTTGTCTGAGACGGTATAGGTTCTCCTGCTTGAGCAGGGGGCTGGACTAGAAGACCTCCAAGGTCCCTTCCAGCTTCTATTCTATTAATATAATATAATATAATATAATATAATATAATATAATATAATATAATATAATATAATATAATATAATATAATATAATATAATATAATATAATATAATATAATATAATAAATATAATATAATATAATAATATAATAAATATAATATAATATAATATAATATAATATAATATAATATAATATAATATAATAATATAATATAATATAATATAATATAATATAATATAATATAATATAATATAATATAATATAATATAATATAATACTACAATACAATACAATACAATACAATACAATACAATACAATACAATACAATACAATACAATACAATACAATACCTATGAAAAGTATATTGCAGCTGATGGTTGTTTTCCAAAGCTGGAGGGGTGAGGTTTAGAGATGAATGTGGTTGGTCAATTCTATCGGTCTGTCTTATCAGATGGGCTGGTACCTCTTGGTCTCATCAGCAAAGAACATGGGCAGAATCATTTCCCAGGCCCAAATGGGTCCGGAAATTCTTGGATCAGATAAGCAGCCAAACTCAATGAAAGGCTGGATGCACGGAAGCTGTTGGCCGATAGTTTGCCTACTTCATCAAACCAAGACTGGGGACAACTTGTGCCAGAAAAATCCTCCCCAATTTTAGAGAGCCAAAACAATTCAGTCTGTGATTTTCTTATCTTCTTGTTATTTTAAAAAAATTCTCTTCATACGGTGTTCTATATCTGTGCGAGTAGGCGGCAATGTGAATTTTCTAAATCAATCAATCAATAAAAGGAGGGAGGGAGGCGAAGATGAGACTAAGTGCTACCAGGAACAGACCTTGACCCACCTGGACGTTTATAAGCAGCCTCTGAGGACCAGTCGCATGCCTGGTAGCTTGAGTTTAGCTTCCTGTCTATTTGAAAATCTTGCCTTGCGCATCTTTAATCTTCACCATGTTTCTTAGAACGTGGAATAGTAGAGTTGGAAGGGCCCTCAGAGGTCTTCTAGCCCAACCCCCTGTTTGAGAGCAGGAGACCCTGCATCATTTCAGACAAATGGTTGTCCAATCTCTTTTGGAAAGCCTTCCTTGATGGAGCCTTCACAGCTTCTGGAGGCAAGTAGTTCCCCTGGTTGATTGTTCTCACTGTCAGGAAATTCCTCCTTTGTTCTAGGTTGCTTCTCTCCTTGATGAGTTTGCAACCTTTGTTTCTTGTCTTGCCTATGAGAAGAGTTCGGCCCACTTGTCTTTCTATGAGCCCCTCAAAAAAAAAAGTGCGTTTTCTTCAAAACTAGGTGCCTGACACCTTTGGACCTTCTTAGAAGCTCCTCTTTTCAACTGCTTCTCGGTCTTGACTGCTGCCCTAGGATCCCTGGCGTCATTCTGTTATGGGGCTGGACTTTTAGTAAGTGCTTCTCCTGTTGGTTTCCTTGGACCGTCTTACCTGGAGATCAACCAGGTCTGGATTTAGGGATTTACATTTGCCTCCTTCCCTGGGTCCCACCAAAAACTACGGGGAAATAAAGGTATCCCCATTATATTTAAGATGATTTTAAAAAAAGAATCCGGAAGGAAAGCCATGCCCGTGGGAGTATTTTTTTCACTGAATAGGCGCTCAGATGATTGCTACCATTGTTTTAAAATGTGATGCTCAGAAGACCGTTTGATAATGTTAAACAGATGGGCCTTTCTTGCTTCATTCACTAAGGTTTTACTAGTAACTAATTAACAGGTTTACAGCTCAAATTAGCAATAAAAAGAGTTTAGGAGCCTTGGCCTAAGCTGTTCTCTTTCTGCAGTGGTAACCATACAAAACAGTTTGCAGGATGCTCGGAGGCGAGATACAGCTCAGATCAAAGCTGGTCCCACTGTTTTTCAAATAAATGTTGGCAAATAGGAAGTTGAACCCTTCCGTGGCTTCTCACGTCAAAACTTTAGCCCTCCTTATTGTTTGTCGCGAAATATATGCCCTACTTGCGAGGGTTTTATATTTCACGTAGCTAAGTTGAATCTTTCTGGCAGTTGATGCTTCCTTCCCACAATGGCCTGAGATAATATCCACCAGGTTTATTTATTTATTAAATTGTTATTTAACAATTACTAGAAGATTTGATGTATCTCCAGGAGAGATATGCATGTATGTCACCAGTGCTTTTTTTGTAAAAATAAAAAAAAGGTGCCAGAACTCACACACGTCATACAACCCTACAAGGTTCTATCCAAAAAAGGTGCCGGAACTCCGTTCTGGGCATTCTATGAGAAAAAAAAGCCCTGTACGTCGCGTTGTAAGCACGGTGGGTAAGGCAGCATAAGCAGCGACGCTAACAGAAAATAATTATATTTGTGTGTTTTGCTAAATGAGTAAAACTGACGTGCCAACTAACTCTGGAATGAAGTCACCGTGGCGTGAAATTTCTAAAAGATTTTGCTACTGAACTGATATTAAAAAAAACAACAGGTACCTACGGGGTGCTCATACTATTGAATGTTTCAATCAAGAGTAAAAATATACATTTTTGAAAGCGGCACAAATAACGCAACACAAATGCAATCTAAATAAGTGTCTGTGACTGAAGAGGTGGAACTCCGAAGTATTGGATGTTGCTAGTGCTAATATGACAGGAATTGTTAAAACGTGTTAAAACACAGCAGAGGGTGCGAGGCTGGAGATGGTTCAGAACATAAAAAACAAAAGGAGCCAGCCAAGTTGGAAATTGTGAGGAAAAATGAAGTGGAGCTGAAAAGCAGAGGGAAAAAATTGTCTTGGGTGGGATGGATCTGTGAACGTGCACAGAGTGTGGAGGAATGTGGATACAACACTTCATTGAGTGGCTGTTCAGAGTTACAACAGCACAGAAAAAAGGGACTTGTGCCACAAAGAAGAGGGGGTCCACCTATTCTCCAAAGCACCCGAGGGCAGGACGAGAAGCAACAGATGGAAATTCATCAAGGAGAGAAGCAACCTGGAATTAAGGAGAAGCTTCCTGACAGTGAGAACAATTAATCACCAGAACAGTTTGAATAGAACAGAATATAGAATAGAACAGAAAATAGAATAGAATAGAATAGAATAGAATAGAATAGAATAGAATAGAATAGAATAGAATAGAATAGAATAGAATAGAATAGAATAGAATAGAATAGAGTATAGTATAGTATAGTATAGAATATAGCATAGAATAGAATAGAATAGAATAGAATAGAATAGAATAGAATAGAATAGAATAGAATAGAATAGAATAGAATAGAGTATAGAATATAGCATAGCATAGCATAGCATAGCATAGCATAGCATAGCATAGCATAGCATAGCATAGCATAGCATAGCATAGCATAGCATAGCATAGAATAGAATAGAATAGAATAGAATAGAATAGAATAGAATAGAATAACATTGGAAGGGACCTTGGAGGTCTTCTAGTCCAATCCCCCACTCAGGCAGGAAACCCCAAAGCATTTCAGACAAATGGTTGTCCAGTGTCTTCTTAAAAGCCTCCAGTTTTTGGAGCATTCACAACTTTTGCAGGCAAGTTGTTCTACTGATTAATTGTTCTATCCGGGAATTTCTCCTTAGTTCTAGGTTGCTTCTCTCTTTGAATAGTATTCAAATTAGTAATATGAATACTAATTAGTATTTAGTAATTTGAATTAGTAATTAGTATCTAATTGGTTTGCCTTCAGAAGTTGTGGATAGTCCAACAGTGGAAGTTTTTAAGAAGAGATTGGACAACCATTTATCTGAAATGGTCTAGGGCAGACATGTCAAACACAAGGCCCGGGGGCCGGATCCGGCCCGCAAAGTGGTTTCATGCGGCCCACAAAGCCATCCTGGAAACAGTGAGGGAATGGCCCCCCCTTCCTTGGCCCTGGCCCAGAGACCCTCCTCCTGCCAGAGACCCTCAGATCCGTCCCACTCCTGCCCAGGCCCCCATAGGCACCCTTGGCCACGCCCACCCAGTAGGCCATATGCACTCTAGCCACGCCCACCCAATAGGCCACACCCACCCAGGCCACACCCACCCAGCCCCCTGAGGGCAACCGCAATGCTGATGCGGCCCTCAATGAAATTGAGTTTGACACCCCTGCTCTAGGGCTTCCTGCCTGAGCAGGGGGTAGGACTAGAAGACCTCCAAGGTCCCTTCCAACTCTGTCATTCCTATTTGTGGACTGTTGTCGTCTCCAAATACCCCCAAACTAAGCCAATGCCCTATATTGGAAATAGAGCAATTAGCCCCTCAAAGCACAAAGCCACGGTGTTCTCAAGCTGCTATCATTAAACTGCAACTTTATAATATTGGAATTAGGTGAACAGACTGTGTTCTGTTAGTGGCATCACTTGGAGACAATTTATTCCATTTGATGCTTGTTAACAAGATCGGTGATCCATGAAGACGATTCTTCTCCTTGCCGTTTTTGGTGTCTTAAGAGTTTAAAGGTTTGGGGGGGACAAATAGCTGGCAATTGTTTCAATTCCATCTCTCCCCACCAAACAGGGTAAAGGGAGTGGATCCTTATGGACACAGCCACGCACGGCTCATTTTTGGGATTAAAAAGGGATGCTGGAAAAAGACATTGTAAGATTTTGCTCCCACTCAGCATCTCCCTGGAATTCATAGCCCCTGTCCCCATGCATCTCCTCCCTGCCATATAACGCCGTGATATTACTATCTCTTCACCTATGAAATAAGCAGATATATTAGTTTTCAGACTGATTTTCTTTTGTAGTTGACCTTTAAAGAGAGGTAAAGGAGAAAGCGATGTCAGTTGATCACACCCAAACCTTTAGGGACAATTTATGTTATCCGATGCTGCCGAGAACTCGCCCCTCATATAGTGTTTCCGAAGCATAATACAGATATTATGTCAGTGAAACAGCAATCACAGATGGATGATCTTGAGATCAGCAAGAAAAGTAATGCAATGACCTTGACGGGCGTTTTAAGAATTCCTTGCTAAGAGTTCGTCTGAAACATAATTAAAGGCATTTTGAGCAAAATCATCCTTTCCGTATATTGAACAGACAAAAGACTCATCTTTTAGAGCTGTAGAGCTTACGGTCAGGAATGATATGAAATATTAGAAATGTGACAGTTTTATAATAATTTTATACTCATTGGAATCGTGTTGTAGCTTTTCCCAGCTCAGACTATTACAATAGTTTAAAGATTTCTTGCCATTTAGCAGCGTTAGAAGTTTGCTCCGTCTACGTGTTTAATTTTGATGTTACGGCGACTGAGCAGTTGCACGTAATGTGCTAATGATGTTAATGAAGTTGAATATATTCAACCTCATGTCAAGAAGAAAACAAGAACTCTTACTGGTAATTTTGTGGCACAGTTTTATGCTAGGTTCCTATAGTATATGTTTCATTTTATCTTGTCAGACATGCCAGATGGGGGAAAGGCTGATGTAGAATATAATGTTCCATATAATAATTTTGTATAATCATCAGTTTTTCTGCAAATATGTTGTCGCTGGCTAATAATCCAGACTGCAAACATCGGTAAGAACTTAACTCGTTCTGCTTTCCTTCCTTAGAATGTTAATACAGATCACTATTTTCCAGTGCTTCTTTTTATTTTATTTTTATTTTTATTCCATTTATATTTTTTCCCCCCTACTCTAATTGAAAAATTATTTGCATTGCTTTGCGGCTGTTCTCTTCGATGCCACTTATTTGCCTACCCAGCCATTAATTCTAATGGTCCATTTGATGTTTATCAGTGACTTCTGTTTTGATGTTTATCAATGACATGCTCAAAAACTAAATTGTGGACAATGGAAGCCAAGACAAGAACTGCAATATGGTAACCACAAGAACAAGCTGAGAGGGAAACAGACAAAAAGGCACCGCCCAGCATCAAATGTGACATTTAAATGGTTAATTGAATGATTAAATGTGAAATTTAAATGGTTAATTTACTGGAGCAGCATCACGTTTGCAACATTCAATGCCAATGCTGAAAGTAGATGGAAAGCAAGATATATTCGCTGCGTGTTGTTAAAAACATGCATTTTTGCTTGATACATTTACATTTTCCTTTCCTCTTTTTCAGAATATACAGCACTGAGACTTCTAGGCAAAATATCCGATGTGTTCAAGATCATGTGAAGTGTTAGCTATCACTTTATAAGGCCTTGGTAAGACCACACTTGGACTATTTTGTCCAGTTTTGGCCACCACGATATAAAAAGATATTGAGAATCTAGTAAGAGTGCAAAGAAGAGCAACAAAGATGATTAGGGAGCTGGAGGCTAAAATGTATGAAGAACAGTTGAAGGAATTGGGTATGTCTAGTTTAATGAAGAGAAGGATGAGGGATGACATGATAGCAGAGTTCAGGGGCTGCCCCAAAGAAGAGGGAGTCAAGCTATTCTCCAAAGCACCTGAAGGAAGGACAAGAAGCAACAGATGGAAACTAATCAAGGAGTGAAGCAACCTGGAACTAAGGAGAAATTTCCTAACAGTGACAACAATTAACCAGTGGAAGAGCTTTGCCTTCAGAAGTTGTGGATGCTCAATCACTGGAGGTTTTTAAGAAGAGAATGGACAGCCATTTCTCTGGGATGGTATAGGTCTCCTGCTTGAGTGGGGGGCTGGACTAGAAGACTCTGTTATTGTTTCATCGGAAATCCATAAGTAAGGAATAGGGAGACCATTGTTGGGGGCAATAAGCTGACTTTGTAATAATGCTGCTGGGGGGGGGGCGAGAGCCCTAATAAGCAGGCATATACGTAGAATGAAGGCTATTGCTAAGCACATTTGATTTGTGCTTAGATTGTAAGCCGCCCTGAGTCTTCGGAGAAGGGCGGGATATAAATGGGATTAAAAAAATAAAAAATATTTAAAAACAAGTGGAGATAGAGTTAACTGGGAGAATCCTAGAACAGCCCATATGAACATTGCTAAGTAGTCCAGTTCTATTTGCCTTTGGGTCATTCATCACCTGTGGACAATAAATGGATGAAGAAGCTTGGTCCCATTGCCACCTTATAGTTGTAGGACATCCAAAGGTGTTGACCTTTCCAGCTAGACAAGGCTTGAAAACCAAAGTTTCAAATTCTAAAAATTCTCACATGGTGTCATTTTGTTATGGCCTCCTGTCAAACCAAGGCTGGGGTGGAAGACCGACGGAGGTCAGCTTGGGGAGGTGACATCAAACAGCAGACGTTCATGAACCTGAGCAGTTGGGAGCAGCAGCTCTTGGGAGGTTGCCTTGTGCAACAGCACACCGGAGCTACCAAGAGTAAAGCAGAGATGGTCAGCCTATCTCTTTGAGAAGATGAGATGGCAGCTTCCTTAACCGGGCTCTTTAAGATTCTTTATCTTTTGGTGGAAACAACTCTTGCTTGAATCTTCAGGCACCATCCTGGAGTGGACTCTGTGAACCTCCAGTTAGGAGACATGTTGGATTTTCTGCTTTGATATGAGCTTGGTTCCTTCAGCAACGTGCTCTGACTAAAAGGTAAGAATTCCTCTTTTCCAAAACTCCTGGCTTTTCATTTACAACCTCGGAATGCCTCTGCTTGGGAAGATGACTGGTTAAGAAACTCACCATTAGACCAGCATTGCTAAACATTGTTTAGGATGTGAAGCCAGGGATGCTCACCCGTTGCTAAAACGGCACTTTGTAAACTAATTTGTGGTCCAGAACTAAAGATGTCAACGTTGAAAGATGAGGTCTTGCAAAGAGTTTGAGATCTGCTAAACAACTAATTTCCAAAAAAACTATCTCATGTCCTAGGACGTCAAACCTTGTAGTAGGGCCGTATTACTATTCTTCTCACCTTTCCTATTACCTTCTCCTATTGGTATCCTATGACTATTACTTTGTTGGTTGTATCTTATAGTTTATGTTGATTGCTTTTATTTAGTAACTTATGACTATCACTGAGTGTTGTATCTTATGATTTCTGATGATTGTATTTTATGATTATGATTTATCACTTGATGCTTGTATGTACTGTACACTGAGAAATTCTGCACTGGAGAGAAATTCCTTGTGTGTGTTCAATCACACTTGGCCAATAAAGTATTCTATTCTATTCTATTCTATTCTATTCTATTCTATTCTATTCTATTCTATTCTATTCTATTCTATTCTATTCTATTCTATTCTATTCTATTCTATTCTATTCTATTCTATTCTATTCTATTCTATTCTACTCTACTCTACTCTACCCTACCCCACCCCACCCCACCCCACCCCACCCCACCCCACCCCACCCCACCCCACTCCACTCCACTCCACTCCACTCCACTCCACTCCACTCCATTCTTAACTTTGAAAAGCACCCGAGCAAAATGCTTTTTTAGAGAGAAAATTCAGACAAATTATACCTGAATAGATTTCATGCATGTTGTAGACAGAAGTGGAATCTACAATTTACAGTAAAATAAAATTAAAAAAAAGTTCTACCGGAGAACTTTCCTGCTGTGCCCCTTTAGCTGTCTTGTCTGGCCACCTTTTAAACTGCCCAGGTTGGTCCACAGAGCCATATATATCTCTTGGTTCCCTAGCATTAAATAACTTGTAGATCATTGTGTTAACAGCCTCCCCTGAGAAAAGCGGTAATGAAGGACGTGGGGAGTGATTTGTTCACAATGAACAAGTCTCTGAGTGTAAGTTGGACATTTTCAAAGGGCAATTTCAAAGTTACTGGCAGTAACTGCACTTAGAGCAGCTTTTACAATGAGGGAGAATTCTTATCAAATGGAATTTCCTTCCTACAATTTCAGCCGAGAAGTTATCTCAATCCCGTTTAAACTGCTGGGTTATTATAGAGTCATTATTCATGGATGAAAAAAAATCAAATATTCAGTTCCTATTTCTGAGCTTTCTTCGTAAGGATAATGCAGTTTAGATTGTTGGCTTAGATCAGGGGTCTTCAAACTTGGCCCTTTGGCCTGGCTGAGGAATTCTGGGAGTTGAAGTCCACAAGTCATAAAAGGGCCAAGTCTGAAGACCCCCTCATTTAAAAGTCGCACGAAGCTTTCCAAAGCGTTTGACGTAGCTGGAGAAATATCATTCTTGTCCGCGTATTTCTGCTTACATAAGCAGAAGGCTGTTTTCCAAAGTCAATACCTGGAAGGTAACGTGTTTCTCTTTTAAATGTTCCAGACAACAATCAATCAATGGATTCAGCTGCTTTTACCCTGTTTGTCTTTGAAGTATGTATTACCTGGAGCAGAATGGGAGGGAACCTCTTGTATGGCATGAATTAAATCACCGCATTTCTGTCCCTAACCCACCCTTCCAAAGCTGCAATAAATCGCTTTTGATGCTTCTTGTTAAAGCAGGAGGAGACAAAGTCCGTGCCCCATCCTCTTATTCACAAATAAGTTAGGTGTTTCTTTATCTTGGCAACGTTCTGGCAAGATACGTAAAGGCTGCATACCTACACAACATCTTAAAAAGAGCCACCAAAGATCTTCGGAGTCAACCCTAGTAGTTGTCTGGAAAGGAAGCAGAGACCCTGAGTTCAATTTTAGCAGCTCGCCAGTCTGTTATTACAATCAAAATAGAGCTGGAAGGGACCTTGGAGGTCTTCTAGTCCAGCCCTCTGCTCAAGCAGGAGACCCCATATCATTTCAGACAGTCTCTTCTTAAAAACCTCCAGTGTTGGAGCATTCACCGCTTCTGGAGGCAGGTGGTTCCACTGGTTAATTGTCCTCCCTGTTAGGAAGTTTCTCCTTAGTTCTAGGTTGCTTCTCTCCTTGACGAGTTTCCATCCGTTGCTTCTTGTCCTGCCTTCTGGTGCTTTGGAGAACAGCTTGACTCCCTCTTCTTTGTGGGCAGCCCCTGAGATATTGGAAGACTGCTATCATGTCACCCCCTAGTCCTTCTTTTCTCTAGACTGGCCAAACCCATTTCCTGCAACTGCTCTTCATATGTTTTACTCTCCAGGCCTTGAATCATCTTAGTTGCTCTTCTCTGCACTTTGCCCCAAAGTCTCAGCATCTTTTTTGTCATGTGGTGTCCAAAACTGGATGCACTATATTCCAGGTGTGGCCTTACTCAGGCTTTCAAAAGCGGTACTAAGACTTCCTGTGATTTTGATTCTATGCCTCTGTTTATACAAGCCAGGATTGTGTTAGCTTTTTTGTCTGTTGACAACCTTTGAGGGTTGAGAGAATACTTAAGCTACTATAAAAATGATCCACATTTGCAATGTAGGTACCCTCCCCCATAATTTGTCTTCACTCCTGTGGGCGGCAGGCGTGTGCTAAATGGATCCCGTGCTCAGGGTTACTTTAGATGATCAAATCCAGTGAATATACCGGAGTCGCCACCATGATTTCCCTCCCTCCTCAATTGAATGCCAGCCTTAATAAATGAGAGCCCTGGGAGGGTTGGATTCTTTACAGGTTAAGGGAATCTTTAATATTTATCAGCAGGGAACCCCCAACCTTTTGGAATGCTGGCCATGCTTGAAATGTTGAGATTAATCTTCCCTGTTGGCTTAACGATTGCCAGTGAGAATTTGACCGGTGTCAAAACATTCAAGGCAAAAAAGAAAAGTAAATTGCCCATGAACAACCAAAAGCGGTAATTCAGACGTATAATTTATTGTTCCAATACCAACTCTGCAGAAGGCAAGATAGAAAAATTATTTGACTGAGAAATGGAAGATAAGCTATAAGTCGGCTTTGGGCCCCAAATCCTCCTTTCCCTTCCCTTCCCTTCCCTTCCCTTCCCTTCCCTTCCCTTCCCTTCCCTTCCCTTCCCTTCCCTTCCCTTCCCTTCCCTTCCCCTTCCCCTTAACCAGGGAACAGCTTCCCTCCAGAAGTTGTGGGTGCTCCATCACTGGAGATTTTTAAGAAGAGGCTGGACAGGCATTTGTCCAGAATGGTATAGGATTTATTTATTTATTTATTTATTTATTTATTTATTTATTTATTTATTTATTTATTTATTTATTTATTTATTTATTTATTTGGTTTATATACCGCCCTACTCCCGAAGGACTCAGGGCGGTTGACAAGGCAAAATTTAAAAACAACACAATATAAAATTAAAATAAAATTAAGTCTAGCCCCAAAAAATTAAAATCACAATTTAAAAACATTAAAACCCCTCAGTCCAGACCAGATAGCTCAAAGAGCCAGGTTTTTAGGTCCTGGCGAAATGAACGAAGGTTGGGGGCAGTCCGGAGTTCCGTTGGCAGTTGATTCCCTGGGGATCGCCCGTCGACAATCCTTGACCGGCGGTACCCTGAGGAGGCCCTCCCTGTGGGAGCGCACAGGACGATGGGAAATTGACGCTGGCAGCAGGTGCTCCCTCAGATAATCCGGGCCCATGCCATTTAGGGCTCTATAGGTCATCACCAGCACCTTGAATCAAGTAGGATCTCCTACTTGAGCAGGGGGGTTGGACTAGAAGACCTTCAAGACCTCCAACTCTCTTTTCTAGTCTGGCCAGAAAGATCCTTTCAGCATAGGTCCTTTGGCTCTTGAGCTGTCGGTCGCTGACTGCTAAAGGCCAGAACAGCTTTGGAGCTGCCCAGAAACCATCTTAACTTGACGTAAATGTGACCAATGGCCCAGTTGCTCTGTCCCATCCTCCACTCTAGACGCTCAAGGCCTGCAGGCATATAAAGGCTTGACCTCTCCAGTTCCCTTCTGGAGAGGCGATCTGAGCCCCCACTCCCCCCCCCACAGGTTAGCACGGGTTCTTGTAAAAATGACAGAAAGAGCGAGTGGAAGGAGAAAGGGAAAATGGCAAATTAGAGGATGATTGTCCATTGTCGGTTGTCCATGCCCCAGTTCACTTCCCTTGCGCAAATGAAAATTTCTGATGATGGGACGAGAGCAGATCACCATACAAAATTATAGCAATTGTTTTTCCCTGATGATGGGCTTTATTGTTGCGTCAGCCAATGCTTGGAAATCATTTCATTTTGCCTGGTTAGCTTCCTCCGAAATGCTAGAGCAGGCCCTTGTTTTGAACTCCAAAAATCATTGAAACTGGTTGTTGTTTTTTCTCCGCAGCCTTCCTATTGCTTTAAGGGAGCGGCGTACCCCCTCCATCTCTCTCCTCCAACCGCTAGTATCGGGGCTAAGGAGGAGCTGATTATTAGCTGGTGAGTTAGCGATTTCTTTCAGATTGTACTTTATAGGCTACAATGGAAAACGAGTTTCCTTTGGATGTGAAAGTTAATTACATATTTTTTTAAAAAAAATCATTGAAATCCAGCTGAGTTATGTTGCTCCTAGCTGTCTCCGTTAATGCCTGTGAGTGATGCTGTATGTGTTTTTATAGCCATTAGGGAGTCTATGCCAGTTAGTGGATCAATTTTTCCCCCCTTAATTGTTCCCTTTATTATGGAAAGATGTATGGGATGAATAGGATGCAAAGAATTCAAATTCACTGCGCGGTTTTAAATCTTCTTCCCAAGGGTTCAGATAGCTTATCTGGACAGGGGATCTTCTTGGTTTGTTAAATATCTCTATGACTATCTCCATCTCTCTTATCACTTTCTATCTCCATCCCTCTATTCCTCTATCTAATAAGAGCATCAGAACCTGGATAAAGATCTCTGGGAGAAGTTTGATTCTGCAATAAAAGCAATAAACATGTGACTCCCCCCCATTGAAAATGCAGGAACATGGTGAATTCAAGTCCTTTTTATAAGATGAATCAATCAATCAATCAATCAGAATAGAGCTGGACCTTGGAGGTCTTCCAGTCCAACCCCCTGCTCAAGCAGGAGACCCTACAAATGGCTGTCCAATCTCTTCTGCAAAAAAGCTCCAGGGATGAAGCAGACACAACTTCTGGTGGCAAGCTGTTCCACTGGTTAATCGTCCTCACTCTTAGGAAGTTTCTCCTCAATTTCAGGTTGCTTCTCTCCTTGATTAGTTTCCAACCGTTGTTTCTTGTCCTGCCTTTGGGCGCTTTGGAAAATAAGCTGACCTAATTTTCTTCATGGAAGCCCGTCAAATACCAGAATATTGTTATTCTACACATTTGGCATCCTGCATTTGGTCCTCAGATTGCTTGTTTTTATATGAAGAAGAGATCCTTTGGAGGAGATAAAAAAACATGTAGTCCAGCATTCTGGTTTCCTCTGCGCTCAATCAAATGCCTATCCCGAATCTCCTATATAGCATGGACCATGCATGATCTTAGGGTCCTATGTTATGTGGCTAATGTGCTGTCTTCCTAAAGGAACCCAACCATGAGTGTCCTTAGGAAGACAGTTCCTGAAGGTGAATCTCAAATACTTTGGCCACCAAAGGAGAAGAGAGGACTCATTGGGAAAGACCCAGATGTTGGGAAAGATGGAAGGCAAAAGGAGAAGGACACGGCAGAGGAGGAGATGGTTGGATAGGGTCAACGACTCAACGAACATGAATTTGGGCAAACCCTGGGAGAAAGGGGAGGATAGGGAGCCTGGCATGCTTTAGTCCATGGGTCATGAAAAATAGTTGGAAGAAGAAGAAGAAGAGTTGGAAGGGACATTGAAGGACTTCTGGTCCAGTTCCCTGCTCAAGCTGGAGGCCCTATACCATTTTAAACAAATCATTGTCCAATCCTTTCTTAAAAGTCTCCAGTATTGGAGCACCCACAACTTCTGAAGGGAAGTTGTTCCACTGATTGATTGTTCCCACTGTCAGGAAGTTTCTCCTTCAGGTGCTTTGGAGAATAGCTTGACTCCCTCTTCTTTGGGGCAACCCCTGAGATATTGGAACATTGCTTATCATGTCCCCCCTGGTCCTTCTCTTCATTAAACTAGACAGACCCAATTCCAGCAACTGTTCTTTCTTTGTTTTAGCCTCCAGTCCCCAGATCATCTTTGTCGCTCTTCTCTGTATTCTTTCTAGAGCTTTCTAGAACTAAGGCTGTTAGGTTCTAGGTTGATAGAACCAACAAATCAACAACGTGTTGCCTGAAGAATTTGCTCTGTACTTCGCACGATTCATTTTCATTGGACAATCCCTGTTATTGTAAAAGAGGAAGAAACAATTCTATTCACACCCTCTACACTTTTTGTTGCTTGTGACACCAACACCTCATTTCTGTTTCTTTGCCCCTCCCCTTTTTTTTTCCAGCTCCAAGATCTTACGCTCCAACAATCCAAAAAGGGAACTATTAAAATTTAATCCAAATTTATGGTAGGCTGTGACTGTAATGTAGATTGATTTCATTTGATTTAATTCAAATGGCTTTTTAAAAAGCACTATTCAACTAATTGTGAGGAATCAGCTGATATTAAAAATAGGCCTCCCCAGCTCCACTTCTCGCAACTAAATTTCTGACCTCTGTAGAGTTTTCCTCAGAGACCTGAGATTAACTATGAAAAACTCCATGTATTTAGCTACTTTTTGAAGGGGAATGTCTAATATCGGTGGATTCTCACTGCTCACACTGATGCCAAATTTAACAGCTTTGTGCTAAGAGCACTTAGCCATTTTCCTACAAATTTCTGGGAGCTTTGCTGAGGGTGAAGCTTGATGGTCCTGTATGTCCCACCCTGATGCTCAGCAAGTATGGAAGAGACAACTTGGGATCTCAGTGACCATCCCCAGAACATTTTCATTGGAAATCCAGCACTGCAGGGGTTTGTGCTAAAGGCCCTTTGTAAAAGATAGAATAGAGAATAACGGAATACGAAGGGGCCTTGGAGGTCTTCTAGTCCAGCCCCCTGCTCAAGCAGGAGACCCTCTTCCATTGCAGACAAATGGTTGTCCAGTATCTTCTTAAAAGCCTCCAGTGATGGAACACCCACAACGTATGAAGGAAAGCCCTTCCACTGATTTCCTGGCAGTGAGGACAATTAATCAGTCGGACAGTTTGCCACCAGAAGTTGTGTGGGCTCCATCACTGGAGATCTTTCAGAAGAAACTAGACAGTCACCTGTCTGAAATGGTCTAGGTTCTCCTGCTTGAGCAGGGGGTTGGACTAGAAGATCTCCAAGGTCCCTTCCAGATTCTATTCTATTCTATTCTATTCTATTCTATTCTATTCTATTCTATTCTATTCTATTCTATTCTATTCTATTCTATTCTATTCTATTCTATTCTATTCTATTCTATTCTATTCTGTATTCTATTTTCTATTCTATTTTCTATTCTATTCTATTCTATTCTATTCTATTCTATTCTATTCTATTCTATTCTATTCTATTCTATTCTATTCTATTCTATTCTATTCTATTCTATTTCTATTCTATTCTTTCCATATTCTATTCTATTCTATTCTATTCTATTCTATTCTATTCTATTCTATTCTATTCTATTCTATTCTATTCTATTCTATTCTATTCTATTCTATTCTATTCTATTCTATTCCTATTCTTTCCATATTCTATTCTATTCTATTCTATTCTATTCTATTCTATTCTATTCTATTCTATTCTATTCTATTCTATTCTATTCTATTCTATTCTATTCTATTCTATTCTATTCTTCTATTCTATTCTATTCTATTCTATTTCTATTCTATTCTATTCTTTCCATATTCTATTCTATTCTATTCTATTCTATTCTATTCTATTCTATTCTATTCTATTCTATTCTATTCTATTCTATTCTATTCTATTCTATTCTTTCCATATTCTATTCTATTCTATTCTATTCTATTCTATTCTATTCTATTCTATTCTATTCTATTCTATTCTATTCTATTCTATTCTATTCTTCTATTCTATTCTCTTCTCTTCTATTCTATTTCTATTCTATTCTATTCTTTCCATTATTCTATTCTATTCTATTCTATTCTATTCTATTCTATTCTATTCTATTCTATTCTATTCTATTCTATTCTATTCTATTCTATTCTATTCTATTCTTTCCATATTCTATTCTATTCTATTCTATTCTATTCTATTCTATTCTATTCTATTCTATTCTATTCTATTCTATTCTATTCTATTCTATTCTATTCTATTCTATTCTATTCTATTCTATTCTATTCTATTCTTCCCAATCTGCACTATCAATCAGAATAAAGCTGGAAGGGACTTTGGAGATCTTCTAGTCCAACCCCCCCCCCCGCTCAAGCAGGAGACTCTATACCATTTCAGACAAGTGGCTGTCCAGTCTCTTCTTCAAGACCTCCAGTGATGGAGCATCCACAACTTCTGATGGCAACCTGTCCAACTGGTTAATTGTTCTCACTGTCAGGAAATTTCTCCTTAGTTCCAGGTTGCTTCTCTCCTTGTTGAGTTTCCATCCATTTGTTTTTTGTCTTGCCTTCAGGTGCTTTGAAAAATACATTGACCCCCCTCCTCTTTGTGGCAGCCCCTCAGATATTGGAAGACTGTTATCGTGTCTCCCCTCGTCCTTCTCTTCATTAAACTAGACAGGCCCAGTTCCCACCCCCATTTGTTGTATGCTTTATCTTCCAGTCGCCTAATCACCTTTGTTGCTCTTCTCTGCATTCTTTCTAGCCTCTCAATATCCTTTTTATGTCACGGTGACCAAAACTGGATGCAGTTTTCCAAGTGTGGACTTATTAAAGCAGGATAAAGCGGTACTATCACTTCTGGTGATCTTGATGCTATTCCTCCTTTGTTGCAGCCTCTGACTGTGTTGGCTGTTTTGATGGCTGCGGCACACACTGCTGGCTCGTATTTAAGTGGTTGTCTAGCAAGATACCTAAATCTCTTTCCCACGTACTGCTGTTGAGTCTGTAATTATCTACGCAGGTTCTCCCTCACCCAGGTCACGGTTGTCCTAAAGAGGCTTTTTCGCAAGGCAGCTGGACTTTCTTTGTCTTTCCTTGAAGATGTTTCCCTTCTCATCACGCAAGAAGCTTCTTCGGTTCAGAGCTGAAGAGAACTGAACGGAAGAGAACTGAAGAAGCTTCTTGGATGAGAAGAGAAACGTCTTCAAGTTCAAAAACAAAGTCCAGTTGCCTTTTGGAAAAGAACTGTTAAGATTATTCTTTATCTGTACATTTGCTTTTTCTTGCCTAAGTGTGAAACCTTTCTCCCCACTGAATTGCATTTTGTGAAAGAGGGTCTAGATAAGTAGGCATAGATTTCATGCTATACCCTATAATGAACATCTCTGCATTTGCGGAGCGGCTGAGGTAGAAGACCTGGCTCACATCCTATTTGACAGAAATGAAATGAACCTTTATTGTCAGAGTACAACCATGTGTACATTGAGATTAGCTGAGCCTCCCTTTGTGCTCCCACCCCTCAACACACAGTGACAACAAACCCTCCATCTTACTACACCATGTGAACCAACTACACCACACACCAGCCTCCCAAGTCAATTCTGCATAAAATTCACAAAAGTTATTTCTCATTCAAAAGCCTAACAGCCCATGGATAAAAGCTGTTTTTCAGCCTGTTGGTGCGGCTGGCTATACTCCTATATCTCCTACTCGATGGTAGGAGAGTAAAGAGATACCGTCCAGGGTGTTGCCTGTTGCCTGTATAAGAGGGTGAGAGACAGGTATCTTGGTCTATATACCAAACGAATGACCCATTGGGATCCCCATATCAAAGCAACTTATCTTATGTCTGGCCAGAACTTGAAAATAACATTTAACGTAGCCCAGTACCTAAACAAAATGGTCCGGTTGAGATCTGCATATGTGGGGCTGATTGGGGTAGATTGCAAGGGCGACTCCGAAATATAATTTTATCATATTTTATCTATATCTTAAATTATTGTACATTATTACAATTTCATTTTAGATACTATTTTATTACTATTTCATCTTAAATCGTATTTTATCAAATTCCACTTTAAACTGCTTTTATCAAATTTTAGTAACAATTTGTGCTGGAAATTTGCACTTTGATATGGCCCAAGGGCTAATCATTAAAGTTGTTGTTGTTGGCATCTCTCAAATCTAACTATGTTTTTCTCCTGAACGGGCTAACTGGGCTAGGGTTAGGAGCAAAGTCACCTGCATGCCCTCCAAATTAGGTTACTTCGAGATGGACAGTGAAGGTGGGAGAAAGCCATCTCCCAAAGTTCCCTCGGACACAAGAAGAGCTGAATAAAGGGAGCCAACCTGTCAATCTTGGTGTTTGTTGAGTGGAAGAAAAAAACAAAACTCAGGAAAATCCAGGGCTGACAGCCAACGGGGCGGGCTTTCTCCTGGGGGAAGGACATTCTCCATTGTGCCTTTGTCTTTATCCTCTTGGATAAAAGTTGGCCGGGAGCCAGGTGAGAGAAAAGAGCTCAGCCAGCAGAAATAGCTGGACTTAGCAAATTGGAAGAGCAAACTAGGGTCAGCGAAGCCAGACACGGTATAGATTTTGCTTTATTTTATGGACGGAGATTTGGTCTGTGTGAAATTGCTCGGGGGTGTGTGCTTGTGTCTGCGTACGGCGGAGCTGAGGGCGCCACTGACAAAGATCAGTACTGGTTTCTCTGCTTCTCCCACTACTTTCCCTCTTCAGCTTTCTGCTAAGTCTCCGTCGTCCTCCAGTGGTCTCTAATAAAGATTTGCAATCCTTCCCTGAGCCGGCAGCGGTGCTCCCGTCCCTCGTGGAGGGAGGGATCCAGCCTTTAGCAGGCCGGCCTCGCTCCCGAGAGCAGTGGGAGGAAAAGAAGGTCCCACTTCTGTGCTGGGGCAGGGGGCCTTCTGATCTCCCCCCTGGAAGGCTGGCAAAAGGGAGAAGAAGCCATTGGGAGAAGAAGGTTTCGGTGGCCTCTCGTGGGAAGCGGGAAGGGCTCCGACCCTCACGTCTTGCGTGCTCAACACATAGCAGTAGAACTCAGACTTATACACCGCCTTCACAGCCCTCTCTGGGAGGTTTACAGAGTCAGCCTCTTTCCCCCCCCCCAACAATCTGGGCCCTCGTTTTACCCACCTTGGAAGGACGGATGGAAGGCCGAGTCAACCTTGAACTGGTCAGGATCGAACTGCTGGCAGTGGGCAGAGTTTGCCTGCGATGCTGCATTCTAACCACTGGGCCACCATGGCTCTTAGATGTGATCTACAGTTTGACCTGGGACCTCTACTTGATTGACTACTTGTATGGCTATTGGCTACTTGACTGACTTTGGGAGACAGGTGGTCCATCGGGTAACTAGGCCCCATCAAAGAACTTATAAGTAATAGCAATAACAATAGCTCTTAGCACTTAGACTTATATACCGCTTCATAGTGCTTCACAGCCCTCTCTTAGTGGTTTACAGAGTCAGCCTCTTGCCCCCAACAATCTGGGTCCTCATTTTACCGACCTCAGAAGGATGGAAGGCTGAGTCAGCCTTGAGCCGGTCAGGATCAAACTGCTGGCTGTGGAATGCGGAGTCGACCTGCAATACCGCATTCTGACCACTGAGCCACCAGGGCTCCTTTTAATTTTAATTGCAAATACAATTACAGAAGTGGGTTTTTTTTTATTGGAATGAAACCACCTTATAGTTATAGAAAGGAGTGCATAGAATTCCTGTGTCAAATTAATTCAGGTAAATCATGATCTGAGTGTTTGCATGTACAGTTTTGAATATCAAGTTATGTTAGTGGACAGGGTTTTTTTTGTTTTAAATGGAAGACCCTGCAGTGACAATATGAAATAAATGCATATCCGAAAAGCAAAGCTTTATAAAGGAAGCGTATGACAGCATTTGTGTGTTGCATATTCTGCAGCTGTCAACAGCCACTTGTCGGGTAATTTTATATAATCTGTTTGTGGTGAAATGCACCATTCACACTGCAAGCTCCTGTCACATTTATTTAACTTCCCTGAGCTGGGTAATCAGAGCATTTAAAACTCAGATCACTGGATCTTGTTTTTAACTGGCCCATAGCAAGTTCATCATACAATTTTTCCCTGAATTCAGAAATAGTTTATTTGAATTATGACATCCCAGGGAGGATATTTCTTGAGATCTAGAAGTAGAAATGATAAGCCTGTGTAATTAAGCTCCTCATTTGAATCACGACTCTTAGCTTTGACATCCCCAAATTCTGGTAAGAACAGCCTTCATAACAGGGCAGCTATGGGGAAGGACCAATAGCTATTTGTAACCATTTGCTGAAACCTAACACCAGACGTTGACCAGATGATGATCAGGGCTAAAAGTACCATTTTTGGAGTAAAGCTTTCACACTCTTGCAGGGTTTCGACTGACTATTTGTATACAACACAAAATATTTCCCCATTCCAATAGATTAGCAATGTGCTGATTGGCTACCTTCAGCTCCTTGAGAGCCCAGCTCAGGTCCATTCCATTAGGGAGACGTGGATACAGATGTTTTGAGGAGAATTCTCTGGGGCAAGAACATTTTACAAGGAGTGGGTGGAAGAGCTCAAAGTTGGCTGACCAAGTCTCAGTTTAACGACTTTGACTCTTCATGCCGAAAGGAGCTGAAATGCTTTTTTCTTGCCCCAGTCAGTGTCTCTAATTCAAGGTTTTCCTACCGTGTCTACCCAAGGTGGGTTATTCAGAGGGGCTCCTGAATTGCTCTTCTCAGAGTAAGTTCACAAATCTATACACGAGAAACTGGTCGACAAGTTCAACGCTAAATTGGCACCAGATAAGAGTCAACCGAATTCAGCAAAGGCGGACTTAGAACACTTGTGGGAACACAGCAATTATAAGCTAATGATGCATTTAACTCCACCTCCAGTTCAGGTGGGCTGAGGGGAAGGTCATCTGACCAGATGAGTAGGGACACTGGTGTAGGAGAAGAGCAAGCAGAACTGGAGAAGGTCACTCAATACCATTAGTATTGGGGTCCAGATGCGAGAACTTCTATTATGATAAGACATCCACAGATCCCTCCTGTGGAAATCACTGTGTTTTATCTCCACTTTAAAATATCTTTTTCTCTCTCCTGCTCTTTCTCCAGTGACATATTCTTTACATGAATCATGCTTCTTCTTCTTTTTTTTAATGCTAACCATTTTTCTTGGGAGAAATATTTTGTAATTACCGTCTCTTGAAACACTCCAACATAAAGCAAGGAGAGAAACATCCCCAATTCTATCACTGCGGTGTTAATTATTTTAGGCAGGCTGTCATTTATGTTTTCTAAAGTGGATTTTGTTCGTGCAGCCAGGAACATTGCTTAGTGGAGAATTAATTAATCTTTCTAAAAACAAAACCTGCAGTATCAGCGGCCACATTCAGGAAGGATTCAAGAGGCAAGGTTGAAAGAGTCAATAGGCTGCTGTGGGGAAGCATTTTTTTTCTCTTCCCCCCCCCCCCATTAGATACAAGGACAATTAAATTATGTACTTAATCTTTACAGGGATTTCAAGTATCATTGACAAAAAAAATTGAAAAGCATGCTTCATTTGAAATAAATGTTTCTAGCAAAACACATACAAGGCATGGAAAAAGCGATATTAAAGATGAATGGCAGTGGAGCTACCGGGGTGGTGGTGGACCAAAATCCTAGAAAAAGCAAATTAAAATAAATTCATCTGTAGCCTTGATCAGCAGTTTCCAACCATTTTGTCTGGATAACAAGTCAACCGATCATCTAGATCAGTGATGGCGAACCTTTCGGAGACCGAGTGCCCAAACTCCAACCCAAAACCCACTTATGTATCGCCGGGTGCCAGGTGGGCCTGGCCCATTGAGTGGGTGTGTCCCATTGGGTGGGTGTGTCCCATTGGGTGGGTATGGCCAATTGGGTAAGCGTGGCCCATTGGGTGAGTGTGGCTGCAGTGGTAACGGCAGACTGGGTGGGACTAAAAAGTTCAATCAATCAATTCCAACTTTGTGAGATCTTTTTTTTTCCCATGAGAAGTTGAAATTGAGTGATTGAACTTTTGTGTGTGTGTGCACACGGTGGCAGAGGCCTAAAGCGAAAAGGTTTTATAAAACCCAGCTGAAGGCCTAGGACTGGCGTGTGTGCCCACAGAGAGGGCTCTGCGTGCCACCTGTGGCACCCGTGCCATAGGTTCGTCACCGTGGACCTAGATATTATGAGACATTTATGTGAAAAACTTTAGCAAAGAGAAATCAGAGGTTCTGTCCAGCCTGCCTACTGTGCATAAATTTTAAAGAGTTTTTGTAACCTTAATTAAGAACTTTCTGTTCGTAGTTTCAGCTTGCGGTCAGGGATTCCTGACAAGCGTGGATTGGGAATTAAAGATGGACAGCATGGTAATTGCCTCAATATTATTTGCTGTGCCATGAAAACGTGGGGAGAGCAGATATGAAATCTCATAGCATCACTCGGCAATAATAGCAATAGAGCAAATAAAGGCAATAAAACATATCCATAAAATAAAATAAAACATATAATAAAATATATCCAAGTGAAGGCAGAGCAACGAATCCTGGAATCATTAAAAGAGACTCTCCTTTGCTAACTTATGAAGAAGGTTGGATTGACCGATTGATTATGCTCCATCAAGTCATCCTTAACAACAACAACAACAACAAAACAGGTACTTACTATTGTTGTGATTCAGGGTCAGCCTGTGGGTTCGGCAGTTGGGTTGGATGACTCAGATGAGGGGGAGGAGGGGGGTGTTGAAGAACTTGCTGATGATGGCTTTGAGGCTCCGCAGAGCCCCCAGCCAGGCCCCTCTCACCTGGTGGAGACCCAGCTGTGTGAGCCTGACAGCGTGGATGAAGATGACCCACAGCTGGCCCTGTTCAAGGACGCCCGACGCAGGAGGCAGTCAAGTAGGAGTAAACAGAGGAAGGCAATGGGGCTTCTCGGAAGGAGGGAGAGAGAAGCCACGCCCTGAACTCTTTATAAAGGACTTGTGTGGGGAGGGCTGGTTTGCTGAAAGCAACCGCTCAGATAGTGTTTCAAAGCTCCGTTATCTTGTTTTGTGTTTTGTTTGTTTTTGTAATAAATTTGGCAGACGTATTCCAGCCTCTTGCCGTCTGTAAAGGGGTTGCCTTTTCTGCAAGGCCGGTAGCAGGCTGGTACAGAACAACTATCATATCTGGTGGACATGTCCTAAAGCTAAAAGATTTTGATCAAAAATACAAATATGGTTAGAAAAAAATGATTAAAAACACATAAGACGTTAAGCCAGAATTGTTTTTGTTAGGCATAACAGTAGGAAACTATAAGAAAGAATGCATATACTTAATTTTACACGTATTAACTGCAGCAAGAATATTATTTGCTCAATATTGGAAAAACGTGAAAGTCTACCCACAGAGGAAGAATTAATTAAGAAAATTTTAGGTTGTGCAGAAATGGACAGATTGACATTGAAGATAAAAGAGAAAAAAAGATTCAGTATACTTTGGAACATGGGACAATTTTTATCAATGCCTAGAAAAACGAGCTAGAGAGAAAGGAACGTAATATGCACTATGTAACATCAAATATGTATTAGTAAGAAGAAGACTACTGGGTGAAGAGAAGATTTAAAAAATATTAACTAACATATTGATTATGAAAATATAGAAACTAATCATTATTGATGGTTTTTAAACCCATGAATCCAGACAATAAGTCACTTTTCCGTTGTAGCTTCAAACCATCACTAAACAAGTGGTTGTAAAAGTGGAGGACTATCTGTGGTGCAATGGTAGCCACTGTAATCGAATCCGTTCATCTCGTCTTACAGAAGGACTTGGATAATATTGTTCTGGTTCCATCTTCGGCTAACTATAGAGAAGCATCTCCTTACGGAGGCATAAATATGTAAGATAATAAATGACAACTTGGAACATAGAGTCCTTGCTTTTGAAGGGACCTCGGGGGTCTTTTAGTCCGGCCCCCTGTTCAAGGTGGGAGACAATCTGTTCTTGAAATCCTCCAGTGATGGAGCACTCTGAGAGGCAAGCTGGTCCGCCGGTTAATTGTTCTCACTGTCAGGAGATTTCTCCTTCCTTCTAGATCTATGGAGACCTCCAGGTCTCTCCGTCTGGGAAGAAACTGAGATTCTTTGAAGTATTTTGGCTGTATTATAGATCCATCTCCTCTCTGTAGGGAGCACGGGCCACTTGAGAGATGAACTAAATTTAGCTCAGTATATTGGGGGAGAGAGAGAGAGGAGAGAGAGAGAGGAGAAAGGAGAGAGAGAGAAGAGAAGAGAAAAAGAGAGCAAGAGAGAGAGGAGAGAGGAGAGAGGGGGTGGGAGAGAGCAAAGTTACCCTGTTCCATAGCTCCAACTTAGGTGAGGTGTGAGGTGCCTCCACACAGTTTGGACCCCCTTAGCCCCCAGCTCCTGAGCGCTAATCCCACCTTCCCAAAATTGTCTTAGGCCCTTGTAGTTTGGTCCTTGACATCTGACGCAAAGACTGTTGCGGACCTTTGAGCCCATGGAAATCGGGTGTCGCTCCTGGTTTACAGCTTATAGAAAGTTATCGAAACTTAGTTTGACTCCGCCTCCTTCAATAAAGCAGTAAAATTAAGCAAGCTCCGCCTTAGCTGGAGATGCAAGCGGTGCCTCTGAACTTTCCTTGAAATTAAAAGCGAAGCTTCTCTCCTACGGGAGCCACGCGGCATGTTTTGAAGGGTCCCTTGCGTGGAGCGTCCACAGTGATATGAATTCTGGCGAAGCTCCCGTCAAATTTTGGATCTGCCAGGCTGGAAGAAGAAAAAGGGGATCTCTTCACCATGCCTCAAGCGTGGAGGTGTATGGATTTGCTTGTGTTACTTACATCATCAATTAGGTAAGCTTCCTTGGTTTTATAGCTTATAGCAAAAGAGATTATTTCATGATTTGTATGACTGAAATTATGTTTCTAATGGGGTTTTAATTGATTTCGAATCTAATTTTAAAAAATCCTTATTTTAAAGCACACCTTGGCTCATAGTGTAAGCATGCCAGATGGATGGGCTCTTAGATGCTAATATCACCATTTCAGTCTGCTGGCTAGAAGGAGTTGGAAGTGATCTGTATTCCAGGTTTCAGGTTTTAGATTTGAAAGGGACCTGCCAAGCTAGTATTATCAATCAGAATAGAGCTGGAGGGGACCTTGGAGGTCTTCTAGTCCAACCCCCTGTTCAAGCAGGAGACCCTAGACCATTTCAGACAGGTGGATGTCCAGTCTCTTCTTAAAAACCTCCAGTGATGGAGCACCCACAGCTTCTGGAGGGAGGTTGTTCCACTGGTTAATTGTCCTCACTGTTAAGAAGCTTCTCCTTAATTTCAGGTTGCTTCTCTCCTTGATGGGTTTCCATTCATAGCTTCTTGCCTTGCCTTCTTCTGGTGCTTTGGAGAATAGGTTGACCCTCCTTTTCCTCAAATGCTGGAATACTGCTATCATGTTGCTGGAAAGCACGCCATTGCAAGTAGATAAATAGCTACCACTTTGGCGGGAAGTTAACAGCATTCTGTGTGCTTTGGCGTGTAGTCATGCGGGTCACATGAAGCTTCTTCAGACAACGCTGGCTCCATCAGCTAAGGAATGTAGATGAGCACCACCCGCTAGAGTCTGATTTGATTGGACAGGGGGAAACTTTCCCCTTTACCTTTTCCGTTTCCGCCATTCCCCCAATTGTCCTAGTTAGCCGTTCTGGCCCAGATCGCGTAGGCAGATGCAGGCACCAATGCAGTCTTTTATGGCCCCGCTAAACCATGGCAGACGGCCCTCCATTTTCCCACCACCACCCCACAGTCAATGTGACCCATTCCCATCAGCTGGGTCCACTAAGCACCAGAAGCAAGCCCTCAAGAGAGGAAGAAATCAGACGAGGTAACGTCACCAGGGCTAGCACTGATGACGTTACCTAGTTTGGTAATGAAGCACCCGAAAGAAAAGCAAACTCAGCAAACAGCAAAGACACCTCACTTCAGCCCTGACTTGCAAACATTCTCCTTTATTGATAGTTTGGGGAGCCTTGGTTGAGAGGACTGCCCTTCCCACAGAATATGTTTTGGTCTACAAAGACAACAATCTTATCGTCTCCAAACAGAGTACAACTTATTAGCTCTTTGGTTTAGCTCAGCCTTCTCTAATCCCAAAGCCAGATAAATTGGGACAACAGCTGGCTGTAAATCTAGGAGCTGCTGTTCCCCTCCTATCTGGGGGCCGGCAGATTGTGGCAACCTCCTCCATCCCCTCTGCTGTAGGACATTCTTCTCTCCGAATTCTCAAAAAAAGCAACACCGTTTTTACATTAGTGGAGCTGATTTTGAAATAGAACGGCGTTGCTGCAGCCGGCGAAAAGCCCTTTTCAAATGCATTTTGCAGCAATTCCTTAACAATCCCATGGATGGCTTGGATTTATTACCTGCCCCTAACTACATTTAATTGTGTGCAAGGTTGGGAAGCCAGTATTTTGCTATTTATAGATCTATTGCCTTACAAATAGGCCTCTCGTTCAGCCAATGCGGTCTGCGTATGACTCAACCAGAAACTGAATTACTGGCGTAACCTCTCATAATTTGAGGCACCGTCCCTTCCCTTCCATTCTGTTTTGCCTCCCATTCATGTTTGATCTAAAATTAGGCTGTGAGTTATTTTCAGCCGGAGCTATTTATTTCCACATGCGCTGTGAAAAGAGCAGTTTGCCATTGGCTTCAGATTTTCACCAGCTCTGCACAACGCTGTGTATTGCTCATCCAGCAACTTGCCTCCCAGTAGCAGGTGCACGCTGGCGTTCGGGATGCTCTGACGGGCAAATCCATCTACCAAAATAAAGGCATGGATTTAACAATGAAGCGAGGTGTACATTTTCTCCCTATTCATAACGTCGTCATGCGGTTTATTTCCAAATCTCCATCACTTAAATTTTTTAGCAAGGACAATGGATAAATTCTAGCCACTCCCATTTTTATCTCTGTCTTCTATTTTTCTGGTGTCTTCTACTTTGTCACAAAGAAGAGCAGCTAAGATGATTAAAGGCCTGGAGACTAAAACATAGGAAGAACGGTTGCAGGATTTGGGAATGGCCAGTCTAGAGAAAAGAAGGACCAGGGGGGACATGATAGCAGCATTCCAGTATTTGAGGGGCTGCCCCAAAGAAGAGGGAGTCAACTTATTTTCCAGAGCACCTGAAGGCAGGACAAGAAGCAAAGGGTGGAAACTAATCAAGGAGAGAAGCAACCTGGAACTAAGGAGAAATTTCCTGAAAGTGAAGACAATTAACAAATGGAACAAGCTTGCCTTCAGAAGTTGTGGGTGCTCCATCACTGGAAGTTTTTAAGAAGAGACTGGACAGCCACTTGTCTGAAATGGTGTAGGGTCTCCTGCTTGAGTAGGGGGCTGGACTAGAAGACCTCCAAGGTCCCTTCCCATCTGTTCTGATTCTGCTTGAAGGGTTTTGTGTAAAATATGAGTAAAGTACACAAATGTGTTCTAAAACAAGAAAACACACTCTCTCTCTCTCTCTCTCTCTCTGTCTGTCTCTCTCTCACACACATACATGTATACATATCTACACATCATTATTTCATATTCAGTGCAGAAAATATGCCACCAGGTTAGTTGGAGAGAGCAGCTGACCAAGGAAACTTGCAAGCAAGATGAGACATTACTTACCTCTTACAACTTATCCTCTGCCAACGGAATCCTTCTGTTTGCTACTTTGTGATGTAGCTGTATAGCTAATGCTGTGTCAACCCTTTGAAAGAAGTTCTTGAGTACATGGAGAAATAAAGACAAATCTGCCCTTTGGGACTATTAAAGCAGCCGTGTCTTTTCCCATGTCTGAATAGCTGCTTTGAAAGTGATTCCTGGTTGTGTTTTTATGTGATGTATGAACAGCCAGTAAATATCTGTAGAGGTGACTTCTGAAGAAGCCAAGTGAAATGGAAAAAATATAGCTGCTTTAAACAAATAAAGAGAAGGGTGACTTGCATGAGTTTCCGTGCATTAGAAGCACTTTTTCGCCCAAGGGTTTGCCCAAAGTTTCTTAAGAACTAATTGGTTTGGTTAGTTTATGGGAAGTTGGACCACAGTATTGCACCTCAAAACGGTGATACTTTTTTCACAGTCAAGTATGATGTACCCTGACGTATTAAAATAATTTCTTTTTCCTGAAGCATAGTAAGAATTGTTACAGAACAAAAGCGTTCCACTGAAATTCATCCTTCAGACCTAATTTGTCAACCAGTTGGCCACGATCCATTGTTGTCTTTTTAAAAAAAAAATCTCTAGGTCAGATTCTCCCCAATAATGCTGGGCTAAAACCAAGGGGATGAAGGAATCTAGAAATTTCAAGTAAGCAATTTATTATGGAAAAGTTAAGAATCCACCATGAAAGAATTACAGCAGTTTCTGAATATTAAAATGTGCATTCTACTTTTAATGCAGGTAATACAAGCACAATTATGCCCCACACGTCTGTTGTTCAGCGAGATGTTTGCTAAGTGAGTTTTGACCCATTTTACAACCTCTGCTGCCACAGTTGTTAAGCGAATCATTTTAGACCGCGTAGCAATGAAGGGCCAGATCCTTTGGGCAGACCAAAGATTTTCCTGTGATATTCTGTGAAGTCAGCTGCCTCTCGCACCCGTTGATAAAATTTGTTGGGGAAGGTCTTCCTTATTTATGGAAAGAAAAGTTGAACTTTCAACAAGCAACATTTAAAAAAAAGGGGGGGGGGAATTGACGCTTTCCAAGTTTGGCTTTGGAGAAGATCCTTGATAATGTTATAAATATCAAACAAATAAACAAAACAACACAAAAATACTGAATCAAAGAGTTTGCACTTGAGGCACAAATGACCGGCCAAAAATGACCATATTTTGGATTCATCCTGCAAAAGACGTGGCTCCCGTCATTCTAAGAAGCACTGAAGGAAAGAGAAGGTGAGGATGATCAGTGGCAAGATATTACTGTGATGGTGGGGACATTTGGGGCCCGACTGGGGGCAGCTCATCCCTAGAAGATCCAACTTTGTGATGGTCAAGAGCAGGGGTCTTCAAACTTGGCCTTTTTATGACTGGTGGACTTCAACTCCCAGAATTCCTCAGCCAGGCACGTGTGGAATTCTGGGAGTTGAAGTCCACCAGTCATAAAAGGGCCATGTTTGAAGAGCCCTGGTCAAGAGTCAACACTCACACAGCAGCACATAATCAATCAATGCCGACATCGTCTCCTTTGGGAAAGGACATTGCTTGGCGGTTCAATAGTGACTTTCCCGCTCGCAAACAAAGTCTACGCGAGCTTTGATAAAGAGCAAGGAAGCTGTAATTTTCCAGCAATAAAAATGCAGTTAGTCATCCCAGCCAGAGACAGATCCTCCACGGGGGGGGGGGGGGAGGGAGGTGATAGAAGGTGAATGTTCTGTTAAATGATGCAACCTAAACTAATGCTATGGATGGCCTCACCAGAACCTTTTCATTACGATGATCACTGCAGGCTTGACTGACGGATTTGAAAAGCTTCCGGAATAGTTACAGTAATCTGGCAACTGAAATTCTTTTAGCAAAATTAATTCCTGAAATGAGGGCATTGGGTTGTTTAATGAGTGCTGTGGAACTCCCCCTCTTGCAAGGGGCACGTTAGAAATTCACCAATTAAGGTATTTTCCAAGTTCTCCGTTAAGCTGTTTTCTCTTTTAGAGAATAGAATAGTCCTTTGCCCTAAGTGCAATTCCATTCTCTTTCCCCTAAATGCATTCGGTCGTGTCCGACTCTGGGCGATTCTCTGGGCCAGCTGGTCTCTCCCCATCTTGCACGTCTTCTTTGAGTTGCTCCAAGCTCTGGCTGGTGTCAACTTGAGGGTGTCCACCCACACCGTGTTCTTTGGCGGCCTGGTCTCCTTTTACCGCTAACTCTTCCCAACAGAATTGCTTTCTCCACTGAATTTCCCCATATGACATGGCCAGAGTAAGTCAAATACAGTTTTGTGATTTCCCCCCCTTTCCAATGGCATGCATAGTGTTAGACCCTCCAGGACTTGCTTGTTAGTCACCTCACAAGGAACACGCAGGTGCCTTCTCCAGCACCACAGATCAAAGCAGTCAGTTTTCCTTCCTGTCTTGCTTTTTTAAGGTCCAACTTTCACAAACCTAGGTAGCTACTGTATGTGGAACCTCGGAAGTGACCTTAGCGTACAAATATACAAAATAAAATGCACAGTAGCCAAGGAAGGCACCATAATCGACAGTTGTTGACACAGCCAGATTTACCAGTGACTTTTCCCAACATAATTGCTTTCTCCAGCGAATTTCCCCATATGACATGAGCAAAGTAAGTGAGATGCAGCTTTGTGATTTTTCCTTCCAATGGCATGTATAGTGTTAGACACTCCAGGACTTGCTTGTTAGTGAACTTTGTTGTCTTAAGGCAGGGGTAGGCAACCTTGGCTCTTTTAGGACTCGTGGACTTCAACTCCCAGAATTCCTGAGTCAGCCATGCTGTGGGGAAAGGGAGAGGTTTCCAAGCTGAGCCCTGCTGGCTCAGGAATTCTGGGAGTTGAAGTCCACAAGTCATGAAGGGGCCAAGGTTGCCTACCCCTGGTCTAAGGGATACGTGGGTGCCTTCTCCAGCACCACAGCTCAATCGAGTCATTTTTCTCCCTGTCTTTCTTTTTTAAGGTCCAACTTTCACAACCGTAGGTAACTGTGGGGAACATAATAGAGTGGACTAACCTATATTTGGGTGCCAGGCTGATGTCTTTGCTTTTCCATGTTCAGCTCGT
The DNA here is from genome assembly GCF_964194415.1 of Vipera berus. NCBI lineage: Eukaryota > Metazoa > Chordata > Lepidosauria > Squamata > Viperidae > Vipera > Vipera berus. Next base: position 79,418,276 of record NC_138209.1, on the reverse strand, counting down.
GTTCATCATTGCTATGTGAAATCCAACGTTTTGTTTCTGGACTGTCCTCACTGCTTTGAGTGATCTGCAATCCTAAGAAAGTGAATTTTCCCATGCATTCTATCTCTTCACCATCAATTTTTAGCTTGATGTCTCCATTCCTTGCAGTGGTCATGATCCTGGTCTTTTTTTTTAATGTTCAGAACGTGTTTGCTAGTCTAGCCCCTTCCAGACCCAGCAGTTGAATTTTAGTGAACCTGGTGATAGTCCAGCTTCCTTCACTGGGCGTGAAGGCAACACTTCTGCCTTCCACCCCATCTCTCATAACTTGACACTGGTCCCTCCTGCCTAGTGGCAGGGATGACACAAACTTCTCCTGATAGGGAAGTGCCAATTGTCCAGTTGGCAAATCCAGAAAAAGAAACTTATTTTACCAAGAGTATAAAACTTTACTGAATAAACCACATTGGCACAGAAGAGACGAAACCAGCTCTGGGTTTCCCATGCAAAAGCAAGCATGTTAATCCCACCTTTTCCTATGGGCCGCTCACAGTCCATTACATCCAACTCTCTGTTCATTTTGTTATGGGAACCAGCCAGCCACGCTGGGACATCTGCTCAGTGTGTCCTTGACGTGACAGCAATGTCTCACAAGAGCTGGTGGATGCTTAGATGCCTTCCCCCCCACCTTTGCATTCCATCCCACCCCCTCTTTATTTTGTCTAGCTGCGAGCGAAGCAAAATGTAGGTGAAAGAGTCAGTTTTCACAAGACGTCTTAATCCAATGTCTTCCACGGGTTGGTAATGGCTAAAGAAGAAATCAAACATAGCAGAACAGAAATGACCACCCAGAGGCCATCAGCGTTTGGGCGGCCTGTAAATTTCAATAAATTTAGACTTCACCCTCATTGATGGATGGATCCTGCTGCAAAGACCCAAAGTAAGTAAATTGTGACACTATGAGTAAGAACTATTTACTAAAGGGAAAAAGCACTTCACCAACCTTGGCCAATGTATGGAAGCTAAGCAGAGTCAGTCCTGGTTAACATTCAGTTGGGAGACTATGTGGAAATTCAGGGAGGTAGCCAAGAGTGGAAAGTTAAAAAATAAATAAATGAAAACCCAAAATCTAAAAAGAAAGTTATGCCAACCAGTTCAGTGTTGTTTCAAAAAAAAACAACCCTGCATGTTTGTCTCCCCGAAGACCGAAGTTATCAGGACTTCAATTCAGCTCAAGGGTGTCTTTATTTTTTTCACCTTCCATCTGTTTAATGGCCACTGAAGAAACATTTCAGCTATTAGCAGTTCAGTACCAAGGATAGCTCCCTGCCATTTTTTGGTACAAAAACCATAGCGTGAACGCTGTTAGAAAGCCCACATTTTTGTAAACCAATCAGAATAGAATAGAGCAGAAAGGGACCTTGGAGGCCTTCTAGTCCAGCCCCCCTGCTCAAGCAGGAGACCCTAGACCATTTCAGACAAGTGTTTGTCCAGTCTCTTCTTAAAAGCCTCCAGTGATGGAGCACCCACAATTTCTGAAGGCAAGACGTTCCACTGGTTAATTGTTTTCATTGTCAGGAAGTTTCTCCTTAATGCCGGGTTGCTTCTCTCCTTGGTCAGTTTCCAACCATTGTTTCTCATCCTGTCCTCTGGTGCTTTGGAGAATAAGTTGATCCCCCCTCCTCTTTGTGGCAGCCCCTCAAATACTGGAATACTGCTATCATGTCACCTCTAATCCTTTAAACTAGCCAAACCCAAATCATGCAACGTTCTTCGTATATTTTAGTCTCCAGGCCTTCAATCTTCTTAGTTGCTCTTCTCTACACTTTTTCCAAAGTCCCAACATCTTTTTTGTACCGTGGTGACCAAAACTGGATGCAGCATATTCCAGGTGTGGCCTTACTAAGACTTTATAAAGTGTTGCTAATACTTCATGTGATTTTGAAGAAAACCTCTACCATCATTTCCACTTTATCTATCAGATATCTGCTCTTTCCTGTAAGATACATAAACAACCAAATCCTTAAAGGTTAGATTCCTAATTAATACTTGTCCGTTGATATTTGAAAGGGCCTTTAAAGCAGTAGAAAGTTTTGGAAACAAGGCATCCTCTTACAAGGATGTCCGTATACAATGGTTAAAAAATTCAAGATGGTGCCCTCAAAATTCTGCTTATATTTTTTTTACATCTGCATCACACTTTAAAATAAGTGGAGTTTCAGGCACATCCTCATGACCACCATGTCAACCTTTTGAGTATATGCACAGAACAATGTTCACAATCTTTTATTGTTTGGTGTATTAAATCGCAGAAGCATTTCCAAAAATGTGGAACACATTTTTGTTTTGGCAAGTTGTTTGTCTTAAACTTGAAGCAGGACTTTTGGCACACGAGGACGGGGACCCGGGTGTGTGTGTGTGTGTGTGTGAGAAGGGATAGAAAAAGAAGGCAAAAAGGAGTCTATAACAGGGTGATCCAATACATTCCCTCTTTTTATGTGTCTCATATAAATAAATCTGATAAAAGGGGGCAGCTGCCACCTTGATTATTCTAAAAGGCTTAATCATGGTCATTTACAGGCACAAAGGAAGGCAGTATGCAAATTTCCAAAGCTGAACTAACAATATAAGAATAATTAGGAGAAATACGTAGGGAGAATTTCAACAAAAAAAGTATATACCAAAAACACAGAATGCTAAGATACTTGCTTAGGTTACATACGTGACAAAAGAGAAAAGAGATTAAGACTGACAATTCGGATTGTGCAAACTTTAGCATAGTTGCATAACATTCAAATTTAATATTAATAAACCCAGGCAGTCCTCGACTTACAACTACTCATTTAGTGACAGTTCGAAGTTTCAACGGCAGTGAAAAATGTAACCTATGACCATTTTTTCACATTTATGACCATTGCAGCATCCCCCTAGGGTCACGTGATCAAAAATCCAGGCGCTTGGCAACTGACTCGCATCTATGACCTCTGCGGTGTCCCCCTGGAGGTCACGTGATCCCCTCTTGCGACCTTCGGACAAGCAAAGTCAATGGGGAAGCCCGTTACTAAATTAACACCTGCAGTGATTCACTTAACAACTGTGGCAAGGAAGGTCGTAAAATGGAGCGAAGCTCGCTTAACAGCTGTCCCGCTTAGTAACGGAAACTTTGGGCACAGCTGCGCTTGTAAGTCAAGAGCTACCTGTAAAAGCAGTATTGTTATTTTTCTAACCAACCCTGAAAATGAGGAGCTCTCCGACTAAGCAGTGGTTATTTCCTTAAGTTAATGTTGTTGTTGTTGTTAGTTGCGAAGTCGTGTCCGACCCATCGCGACCCCATGGACAACATTCCTCCAGGCCTTCCTGTCCTCTACCATCTTCTGGAGTCCATTTAAGCTCACGCCTACTGCTTCAGTGACTCCGTCCAGCCACCTCATTCTCTGTCGTCCCCTTCTTCTATTGCCCTCGATCTTTCCCAGCATTAGGCTCTTCTCCAGTGAGTCCTTCCTTCTCATTAGGTGGCCAAAGTATTTGAGTTTTAGCTTCAGGATCTGGCCTTCTAAAGAACAGTCAGGGTTGATCTCCTCTAGGACCGACCGGTTCGATCGCCTTGCAGTCCAAGGGACTCGCAGGAGTCTTCTCCAGCACCACAGTTCAAAGGCTTCAATTCTTTGGTGCTCAGCCTTTCTTATGGTCCAACTTTCACTGCCATACATTGCAACTGGGAAGACCATAGCCTTGACTATACGCACTTTTGTTGACAGGGTGATGTCTCTGCTTTTTAGTCTGCTGTCTAGATTTGCCATGGCTGCCCCTATTTTGCAGAGCGTGTGGAGAGAAGAGGCAAAAAAGGGCTAATATTTAGTTTTATACTCTACAATAGTTGACCTGCATTTCGCCCACGTTCTCATGCGCCGTCTTTTGTTTTCCACGGGTCCAGAAATTATGATTTCATTTTTCCAGCAGCTTGCTGTGATCTCAGTTGCATAAAGGCAAATGTTAATGGTGCGTTTATCTATATGCACAAACACACACACAGAAAAAACACACCACCTAATCCTGCTTCTAAGGCAAGAGGTGTGCGGGAAGACAATTGTTCGAGTCTTAACTCCTTGTCAACAGAGATTACTTTCTAAACCTGCAATTTTTATTATTATTTTTTCATTTCCTTCCCCCCCCCCAGGAGAAATAATGAGAAAACAAAGCTGCCTGTGATAAGAAAAGATGCAGAGGAATGTTGACTAGCTTACGAAGTTGAAACGAATGAAGATAAGAGAGAATATTTTTTTAAGAACACAATAGAGTTCCAAAGAATTTATCGCTAGATGACGGGATCAAAGGGAAGGAATTTAAATATTACCAACAAGCAAGAGTCCTTTTTGAAGAAAATCATTGCTTGGGCAAAACCAACATGAAAATGAGGTAAACATGTCTTGGAACATCACAAACTGAAATAGAGAGAAGTTAGGAAGACGGGCTTAAGCACACTTTCTAAGTTAACTGCGGTTTGAAAGCTGATGAAGATTGAGAGTATAAATGTAACAGTCAAGAGTGAGAGATCTGAAGCCAGCATTCCCTCTCTCGAATCCTCATAATTATTTTGGCTGCTTAGGCTTGGATAGATTATTTAGAGAGGAACCGCACAGCGATAAAGAAGGTAAACAATTACTAATGTAGTTGTGAAAACATTCAGGGGAGAAAAGTTTTTCGTAATTCATGTTCACCTCGCTTCCATTTTTCCCCAACTGCTAACTAATATCTAAATATTTGTACCGTACTTGGAAAGTTACACATCGGAGGTTATTGCTATTGTCAGTTTAAGTCAGGGGTCTTCACACTTGGCCCTTTCATGACTGGTGGACTTCAACTCCCAGAATTCCTCAGCCAGGGACGTGTGCCTGGCTGAGGAATTCTGGGAGTTGAAGTCCACCAGTCATGAAAGGGCCAAGTGTGAAGACCCCTGGTTTAAGTCATTCCTTCTATTGTCCTGGTGGGTATCTGAACTCATTTTCTAGAGACTGTATCCCAGACCTCTCAACTTGCCTTGCTGGGTGATGTGTAACACGCAAAGCAATCATTTCCTACTTGAATTTATTTCTACTTATTTCTATTTGATTGTTGCATATTCTCCAGTTTTGGTCTTCCAATCTGGGACCACCAGCCAAGCGTTTTTCCAAGCTCATCCTCTTCACTGTCGGAGAAGATCTTAGTAGTCGTGATATTTCTCATATATACTTTCTGGAATTATTCCCAATAAAAATATTTACAGTTGCAGTTCAAATGTTATTTTTTTAAAGCATTCGGAATGTTTTGATGAATGTTCTGGATGATTTGATTTCCTTCCAATAAATTGGGAGTTTTCCCGCCACACATGGGGGAAAATGTTCCTCCGTTGTCGTAGCGCTTGCAACATTTGCTGCAGTACAATTTGTCTACCTTAGTGATCATTGATAGAGTTATATACCATCTGTAAAACATTTTATATTGATTTTCCCTCAAATTGGAGCTTGGAGTACATTTTATTAGGGTTTCTTTTCCCCCATAGCTCTCCTATTTTTTTATAACGATTACCTCTTTGCAGTTTTGCATCTAAGATTTTTTTTTCTTTCGGTCTGGAAGAAACGTGTTCTGAGTCAAATTTTGTTTTAAATATGTACAGTATTGATGGCATGACCTTATAGAACTTATTTTTGAGGTGTTTTTATTTTATTTTTAAAAAAAAGATCGGCAGATCTTTTTGATCTACAAGGGTTTGTGCTTATAAGTAATTCTCATGTATTTGAGCTAACGTAAATAACTTGTGTTTTGCTGGATCACAGTTTTGCCCTACGCTTTGCTCTTTGGCTGTCATTCTCAGAATTTGCAAGTCATAGGACCAATTTTCATGTGATAGTTGATGGTTGCCTCAACATGTCCTAAAAGAATGAGGTGGGGAGGGGCCCCTTAGCTTTTGAGGTGTAAGAATCATTCTTTGTCATAATTGGAAATACTGCCACGGCGAAAATGGGCAACTGCAGACATGTTCCATTGGAGAACATTTGGCTTATTTTGTGTGGCAAAATTACCTCACAACTCCTGGTTAAGATGGCTAGTTTAATGAAGAGAAGGCCTGGGGTGACATGACAGCAGTTTTCCAATATTTGAGGGGCTGCCCCAAAGAAGAGGGAGCCAAGCTATTCTCCAAAGCCCCTGAAAGCAGGACAAGAAGCAACGGATGGAAACTCATCAAGGAGAGAAGCAACCTAGAACTAAGGAGAAACTTCCTGACAGTGAGAACAATTAGCCAGTGGAACAACCTGCCTCCAGAAGCGGTGAATGCTCCAACACTGGAAGTTTTTAAGAAGAGACTGGACAGCCATTTGTCTGAAATGGTATAGGGTTTCCTGCCTGAGGAGAGGGTTGGACTAGAAGACCTCCAAGGTCCCTTCCAAGTGTGTTATTCTGTTATTCTGTTCTGGCAATGTGATCATTTGAGTACAGATAATCCTCAACTTACAACAGTTCATTTAGTGACCATTTGAAGTTACAACAGCCCTGAAAAAGTGACTTACGATCATTTTTCACACTTACGACTGTTGCAGCATCCCCATGGCCACGTGATCAAAAGAGAGCCCTTGGCAACTGACTCCTGTTTCTGACGGTCTCCTGGGGTCATGTGATCCCTTTCGATGGCCTCCTGACCAGCAAAGTCAACGGAGAAGCCAGATTCATTTGACAACCGTGTCACTAACTTAAACGACTGCCGTGACTCACTTAACAACGGTGGCAGATAGGTCGTAAAATGGGGCAAAACTCCTTGCTTTGCAACAGAAGAGTCGGGCTCCATTTTCTCTCTCTATAGAACACCGTGTTTAATATCCTCCGCTTATCCGTGACCGCAAGGGGAAAAGCACCAGTCCATATTGGTGACTCTTCTTGTAAATAAATAAATAAATAAATAAACCTTTATTGTCAAAGTGCAACATGTGTACATTGAGATTAGCTGAGCCTCCCCCTGTGCTCTCTCCCCCCAACACACAGTGACAACAAACCCTCCGTCCCACCACACCAGGTGAACCAACCAACCAACCGTTTATCTTCTCCGTTTATCTCATTGCTGTGTATTTTTAGGTTTCGGAGACACCTTCTCATTGGTTGAAAATGTTCAGTTTTCCAGCCATGGCATTAACTGGAACTGACACCGTGGCAGCTTCCGTGATATACGATAGTCCGCCGAATCCCTGGGACAAATCACCCAAAGTGGACTTCTCGGCTCTAATATTTATAAAGCAACACTGTCAGCTCTTACAATCTGGCTATAGCCAGGAGCCCAAACGTGCTACATTTGACCAAAGGACAATTGTTGAAAATGACCTTTCTAACAGATAATGTTCCATGCTTCATTAAGGCCATCAACCTGACTGCAGATATAAATGCGTTGGGGCTATGAAAGGTTATCGTTTAGACGTGGTTCTTATAACATGCCAGGCTATAATGTCACTTGCGTGATTTGGTTTGGCTTGCTGTGTCAACCTCGCCGCCATTCTGGATGAATGATTTATAGCTTATCGTAGTGTGTGAATTCAGGTTGTTGTGGCTTATGTCATAAACTATTCTGGGTTGTTTCGTAACCCGTGGGACAAATAGCCATGACCCATGAAACTACCCTTAAATTAAGTGGTGATGTTGCAATCCCATTCAGCTAGCCTTCTCTGACATTATTCCGCATCGTGACACTTGCGAGAGTGGAATGGTACCAGCTCAGGGGCAGGAAATGGAATGGGTCACTTTTTTCAAGCTGTCAGATGAAGGAAGATGGACATCCGAAAATGAGGGAAGGGGATGAAGATGCTAAGAGAAGCAACGTTGGTCTTCTCACTGCTTGCATACAGCCCTAATGACCTTCTGGAAGGCAGTTAAGGGGACATGGAAATGAAAATAATCCAGATTTTAAATGTCTATGGAGGTTCTCGGTCATCCAGGTCATGATTGCCCCAAAGGTGATTCTCAGATTATTATATGCTGCCACAAGCAATGGAGAATTATTTGGGGGGGGGGGGAAGGGTTATTCTTTCTTTAGTGCAAGAAAAAGCACGTCGTAGTTTCATGGGCCTGAAAAGACACTTCTAAAGCTTTCGTGTTTCCCATGCTTAGCTGCATGTCTTTAAGTGGCTTGCATATCATAAGTTAGTCTCCTAATAACCTGTTCTCCGAAAGATGCTTTATTTCCCTGACTATTTATCAAGAAGGTTTATTTCCTTTGCCAGACAAGCTCTTTGATCAAATAATTTAGTTATAAACTTCCCGGAGCCCTTGCCACGTTGCTTGCGTTCCGATTAAAAGAAGCTCCCCGCTTAATTTCTTTGTAAAGAATTTTGAAAGAGTGGCCCATTTTTCTTTTTCTCATTTGGTTGTTGATTGTGTTTTTAAGAAAACACAGCCCTCTCCTCCTCCTCTTTATTTATTTTCATCCTCCGATCCGGAGGTCACAAAACTGAATTAAAACAAAATCCCCCGCGTGAAAATTATGCCTGGCAACTGTGCCATTGTAAGGCTAAATTAAGAACAGGGTCTGAGTAATGTAAACTAATTGGGCCAGTATATTTCAAAAGCTGGTGCACCTGGTAGTTAATGGGTTCCAGTTCTTTGATTCTAGACCCTTATGAAACATTGCATTTCCAGTTCCAGAGGGGTTGGTCCATAAATTATGCATTCTTACCCACGACTGAAGATCTTTACTGAGTCCTATTTCCATAGAAATAGTTTAGAAGACATGCAGTCAACATTTGCGTTCAAGAGCGCTCTCCAAAAGAGGGAGAAGACCAGGATAAGGTATCACAAGAAGGAAACTTGGTGTCTTCAGGACTACCAGTAATCCTGAGATAGGTTCCGACCCAGTTTAGGAGCCTCCTCCACCAAGGACAGCTGTGTCTGAAAAGACACCATCAAATGAGAGCATCAAATCAAGGAAATCTGGCATGGTTACTCAGAAGCAACCTATTGAAAGAAGTCAATTTGAATAGACAAGATGCTGTTGCGAAAGATCCAAGGCTATTAGAGAGCAGCATTCCAATATCTCAGGGGCTGCCCCAAAGAAGAGGGAGTCAAGCTATTCTCCAAAGCACCTGAAGGCAGGACAAAAAACAATGGAGGGAAGCTAGTCAAGGAGACAAGCAACCTAGAACTAAGGAGGAACTTCCCAACAGTGAGGACAATTAACCAGCGGAACATCCTGCCTCCAGAAGTTGTGAAGGCTCCAACACTGGAAGTTTTTAAGATGAGATTGGACAATCATGAAATAGTTCAGGGCTTGCTGCCTGATCAGGGGGTTGGAATAGAAGACCTCCAAGGTCCCTTCCAACTCCGTTATTCTATTCTAAAGACCTATTGTATATTTTCCAAGCTGGTTGGAATTCATTCCCAATTGGCAAGAGTCTTGACATGACCGAATGGATATCCTTGTCATCATGAACGTAATCTACATGGCTATATATTTTATGGACTTGGGTGAGTTCTGTTCTTCAGCCATTCCCCTTGTTGAGTATTATGCCTTGTTAAATAGACACTAATCTGGCTGGTGAAGCTACGGTTGCACCACAGTTTTAACGGGGATTTAAAAATGGGGCTTTTCTCCAGCTCCTTGTTCTTGTCAGTCATTCCAGGAGTTGACATTGAGAAGCTCAGCTGTTTAAATTGGCATGGATCAAGCCAGCAGTCAATGTTCTGACTGAAGTAGAAACAAAAAGCTTAAAGACAGGGTTGGTCATGCAACAACTTTTTCCACTGTTGTGTCAGTAAACGTCGCATCCACTCTGTTCTTTCTGCCCCCTTCTCATTATGTGTCCAGCCCCTTCTGGGAAAGGGAATAAAAAAGGAGAGATGTAATCTTTGCAAAAATTCAGACCACTCTTGTCTTTCCCCACTCAAATGGTTGACATTGTCTTCACCCTTTCAGATGAAACCTAATTAGCTCCTTGGGAATAACTACTGTGTGTTTGTGTATGTGTGTTTGTGTGTGCGTGTGATTTTTCTGCTGATTCATAGGACCAATGAGACTCTGGAGGCAGAAAACAGCTGGGGTTCAGGAGCTCTTGCTACAAAGAGCAATTTATGTAGAAACTTCTCATCCAAGGAGGTTCTTCAGTTCTGACTGAATGGTTGAGGTCGGAAAGCTTTATATGTTTCATATCATGATCTGCTGGAAAAGAAGGACTACTAGCAGCGTTCCAATATCTCAGGGGCTGCCCCAAAGAAGAGGGGTGTCAAGATATTCTCCAAAGCACCAGAGGGCAGGACAAGAAACAACGGATGGAAATTAAGCAAGGAGAGAAGCAACCTACAACTAAGGAGACATTTCCTAATGGTGAGAACTGCTTGCCTCCAGACGTTGTGGGGGCTCCATCACATCCTTCAAAAAGAGACTGGACAACCATTTGTCTGAAGTGGTAGAAGGTCTCCTGCCCGAGCAGGGGGGGTTGGACTAGAAGGCCTTCCAACTCTATTATTCTATGTTCTATGGAAGCGAAACGTCTTCAAAGAAAAACAGGAAAGTCCAGTTGCCTCTTGAAAAAGCATCTTTGGGACGTTAAATGTTATTGCGTTTCCAATGTGCTTTATCTGGGAAGGCTGACCACGTCCTCCTTTAATGACGGTAACTGGGACTGGAAACCACACTGTTAAGTGACGGTGCTTGTTAAATGGAGAAGCGACGGGACCGTGCTTGGCAAAGGCAGTTCCATTAGTTCTGCTTGCCATCGAGTCAGGACCACGTGGGTCATTAAGTGAGGATCCCACAGAATGATGACGGCTTCTCCATTGACTTTGCTCATGAAAAGCCAGATGGGAAGGTCATAAATTGCAAAGACAGGATTCTGGGGATGCTCTGGTCATAACTATCAGTTCAGTGCTGTGGTAAGTTTGAATGGTTGCTTGTTGATCATCTACACCAGGGGTCTTCACACTTGGTCCTTTGATGACTGGTGGACTTCAACACGTGTGCCTGGCTGAGGAATTCTGGGAGCTGAAGTCCACCAGTCATCAAAGGGCCAAGTTTGAAGACCCCTGGTCTACACAATGAAAGGTCAAAGAACTTTCTTCTCTTTCCGTGTTTAAACAAAGCTTTTCTCACCAAGAGTTTCAACTGTAAATATGTTTGGAAAGTTTATTTTCTTTACGTGGAAACTTCCATATTTAAAGTTAGATAATCGGTGTCACTCAGTGCTTCAGATTTCATTCCAAAAAGTTTTTCTTTTTTTCCTTAGAGGGGGGGGGGGAAAGTAGCGTTTGTTTGCTGTTGTTTAGCAAGTTCACCTTTTGAGAAGGGAACCGGTGTTGCACGGCCTTTTGAGAAAAAGGCTTACGTAAAAACAAATTAACGGCACAGTGTGACAGAAGCAAATATGGAAGGCTTAATTGAATAGCCTGAGCAATGAATATTCATATCGGCTATTGGTTTTCGTCTTTTTTACCCCCAACAATAAAAATGGGGGAAAAAAATAGCTTTGGATGGTGAGATGACAGGACACAGAGAGAAGCTGGTCAGAAAAAAAAAGGTGGGGAGGGCAATTCACTGGTACAGTATATCTAAGAGAGCAAGAAGATCTCCAGGCTGGTCAGATGGTGCTCTAATCTGAAATGTAATAGAACTGAGATAATTCAGTATATTTATATCTGTATGTAGATGTAGAGAGATAGATAGATAGAGATAGAGATAGATAGAGAGATAGAGATAGATTGATAGAGAGATAGTGATATATAGATAGAGATAGAGATAGAGATATATAGATATAGATAAATAGAAATAGAGATAGATAGATAGATAGATAGATAGATAGATAGATAGATAGATAGATAGAGATAGAGATAGATTGATAGAGAGATAGAGATATATAGATAGAGATAGAGATAGAGATATATAGATAAATAGAAATAGAGATAGATAGATAGAGATATAAAGATAGAGATAGACTGACAGAAAGATTGAGATATATAGATATAGATAGATATAGATATATAGATATAGATAAATAGAAATAGAGATAGATAGATAGATAGATAGATAGATAGATAGATAGATAGATGATAGATAGATAGATAGATAGATAGATAGATAGATTTACATAGAGTCACTTTGGTTTAGTGATGAAGGCACCCAGATTAGAAACCAGGAGATGGTGAGTTCTAGTCCCAACTTAGCCATGAAAGCCAGCTGGGTCTCCTTGGGCCAGCCCTCCTCTTTCAGCCCAGCCCACCTCACAGGGCTGTTGTTGTGGGAGGAGGTGGATATGGGTGTGTTGGATATGTTTGCTGCCTGGAGTTACATATATGAAATAATAAACCAGGATATAAATAAATAGGTAGACCTCAACTTACGACCACAGAATTTATGTAGCTCAGTGAGAAATTTGTTGAGTGAGTTTTGCCCCATTTTATGACCATTCTCTCCACGCCCGTTAAGTGAATCACTGCAGTTGTTAAATCAGTATCCCGGTTTGTTAAGCAAGCCTGGCTTTCCCGGTTGACTTTGCTAGTCAGGCGGTTGCAAAAACTGGTTCACGTGACACCCCGCCCCCCAGGACACTGCGACCCGTCATAAATAGCAGTCAGTTGCCCAGCCTCCACATTTTGATCACGTGACCATGGGGGATGCTGCAACAGTCGTAAGTGTGAAGAACAGTCCTAAATCCCTTTTTCGGTCACTAAATGAACTGTGGTAATTCGTGGACCGCTCGTATATGGACATGCTAGAAGCTAGAACCGTTTGCAAAGATAGAAACGAACAGCCTGAGGTAGCGAATGTTGTAAACCAGCTTTAATTTAACTGGATGGCAGTTCGGGCAATTTTGCTGTACGTTAAAATTATTGTTGAGATTCTATTTCCTGGGACTGAAGGGTGAGGCATTTGTCTTCCTACGGACTGTCATTACCCTTCAAGAGAGGTTTGTGGCGATCGGCGAACGTTTAATTAACGTATAATAACTCGCTCACACGTCTCAGGCTAAACCCTTTATCGAGGCATGTCATTTAAAACACAGCCAGGACTATGCCTCTTGGAAAGCATAGGATAAAGGAGCTGATGCGGAATTGCAGTAAAAGCAAAAAGTGGATTAATACGATGAGGAAGCCCTGGCCACAGTAATGCGGTCAAAGGCAAAACTGCCCAAGAATGAAGGCTTGTTCAAGATGGAGAAATACAAGGGGGCCATTATCACACGTGCACTGAACACTCAGGTTACAAGTAATAAAAATGTATACAGTTTGCCCACAAACCAATTATTCAGTGCCATCAGAATAGAGCTGGGAGGGGCCTTGGAGGTCTTCTAGTCCAGCCCCCCTGCTCAAGCAGGAGACCCTAGGCCATTTCAGACAAGTAGCTGTCCAGTCTCTTCTTAAAAGCCCCCAGTGATGGAGCACCCACAACTTCTGAAGGCAAAGCTGTTCCACTGGTTGATTGTCCTCACGGTGAGGAAGTTTCTCCTTAATTCCAGGTTGCTTCTCTCCTTGACTAGTTTCCATCTGTTGCTTCTTGTCCTGCCTTCTTCTGGGGCTTTGGAGAATAGTTTGACCACCTCCTCTTCTTTGTAGCAGTCCCTCAAATACTGGAATCCTGCTATCCTGTCCCCCCTGGTCCTTCTTTTCTCTAGACCGGCCCTACCCAGTTCCTGCAACAAGAACCAATGGATGGAAACCGATCAAGGAGAGAAGCAACCTGGAACTAAAGAGAAACTTCCCAATAATGAGGACAATCAACCAGTGGAACAGCTTCCCTCCAGACGTTGTGGGTGGTGCTCCATCACTGGAGGTTGGACAGCCTCTTGTCTGAAGTGGCATAGAGTCTCCCGCTTGAGCAGGGGGCTGGACTAGAAGACCTCCAAGGTCCCTCCCAGCTCTATTCTGATTCTGAAATTGAAATAATATCCTAATCAAGGCAACTTTATTTTCATTTTTAAAAGCGCAACTGGGGGGGGGTACCCTGGGAAAGACTCAAAGTTATCCTCAAGTGTCCCTATTTTCACAAGAATTTCTGCATTCCTGGTTCAAAAAATCGGCATTACAGAATAATCAAGGAGAAATAACTTACCCTAAGATATTCTGCTGGTAGGGCTATTCGATCTTCTCTTTTAGGGAATTATATATATATAATTCCCTAATAATTATATATATATAATTATATATATATAATTTACACACACACACACACACACACACACACACACACACACACACACACATATATATGTGTGTGTGTGTGTGTGTGTTTGTTTGTGTGTGTGTGTGTGTGTGTGTAAATTACTAACAAAGAATTAAGGGAGACTAAGATGCATTTCTGACTCTTTAGTCTTCATCAGTCAGTCATACCCTTCTGAGATTCGAACCTGGGCTGATTGCATATTAGGCAGTATTTTTACCTCTTGAGCCACAGGATCTCTCTCGCTCTCTGTTAGCTTTCTGCAAGGGGAGATATGAGTCAAATGTTAACTATTTAGATTACCTTGCTAGGCCCCAAACATGGGGCAAATCTTTATTTCCTGTTTTCAGCCTTATCTCAAAGGCCATATATATTGACCGGAATAAGCACTGTTGGAGAAAAGAAAGACAAATATTTAAAGAAAGGCCATTACTCTATTTGCTAAGTGCCAATTACCCATCTGTGTTTGGTTCTGTGGCTGTCAAAGCCCAATACTTTTATTTTATTGCAATTAAAGTTAATAGTCGGCAACAACAATTAGAATTCCTTGATCTGCCCTCTCTTCCTCGCCCAAGGACAGAGTGCAAAGGAAGTGAAGCCAGTGACAAGTTTTTAGCTCCAATAATTGAGAATATGCTTAAACTCATGACAGCAGGACAAAGCCTCAAAACTGACAATGAAAATAGCCAAGTGGTGGACAACTTGTGCCTTTGGGGATCAGCCATCAACCCTCAAGGAACAAGCAGCTCTTGAATACCTTGCAAAAGACCCCAAATTCATGATGTCCTCGACCTACAATAGTTCATTTAGTGGCCGCAGTTGCTACGGGATTGAAAAAAAGTGACTTATGACCCTTTTTTTCACACTTACGACCATTGCAGCATCCTCACACGATCCAAATTCAGAGGCTCGGCAACTGGCATGTACTTACGACGGTTGCCGTGTCCTGGGGCCTTCTAAGGGGCAGGGTCGATGGAAAAGTCACTCACTGAACAACGTGTTGCTAACTTCAGTGATTCACTTAACAACCGTAGCATTATATACCATCTTCCGTAGTTTGTAATCTTTTTTTATCTTATTTTTTGGTAATATTTTTTTGATTGTATTTTTTAATCTACCTCTCCTTCATGGCCTGTTATCACACTGTAGAACAACAGTTTTATAATTTCACAAGTGGCTATTCATCGAAGCCGACATTTCCCAGGCACAAATCCTGACTCTCGGAAGCCACAAAGATCAGGGAACTGCACCCCGTTGTACCCTCCTCCTCTTCCAACTTCCTCAGTGCGCTCTCTTTTAAAAAATGGCTGCCAACTAGCTATAGGTTTATCTCCCCCGTTTGAGAGTGCTCCAGTAAATCATGTTGGCCTCCAGCCATCATAGATTGTGTGCCTTTCATTATCATGAAATAAGCCCCAATGGCCATGGCTGCTAGCAGGAGATTGGACATTCCTGGATAGTCTCCTTTAGATAGATAGATAGATAGATAGATAGATAGATAGATAGATAGATAGATAGATAGATAGATAGATAGATAGATGGATAGATAGATAGATAGATAGATACGCAGAGCTGTCATTTTTCAGAAGCCATGGTTGCATTGAGCCCAGCGCCTTCTTTTAGCAAGGGTGATTATTTCTGCGCATCATGAAACATCAGGGTGTTTTGTCAACTTGCGGCATCTGCAGTTCAAAAGAATGAATTCAATTTTAGGGCTTTAACGCCTTCCACAAGAAATTAAAAGACGCTTGCTCCTGGGGAAGAAAGCCATGGCAAATCTAGACAGCACACTAAAAAGCAGAGACATCACCCTGCCAACAAAAGTGCGTATAGTCAAGGCTATGGTCTTCCCAGTTGCAATGTATGGCAGTGAAAGTTGGACCATAAGAAAGGCTGAGCGCCAAAGAATTGAAGCCTTTGAACTCTGGTGCTGGAGAAGACTCCTGCGAGTCCCTTGGACTACAAGGCGATCAAACCGGTCAGTCCTAGAGGAGATCCACCCTGACTGCTCTTTGGAAGGCCAGATCCTGAAGCTAAAACTCAAATACTTTGGCCACCTAATGAGAAGGAAGGACTCACTGGAGAAGAGCCTAATGCTGGGAAAGATTGAGGGCAAGAGAAGAAGGGGACGACAGAGAAGGAGGTGGCTGGATGGAGTCACTGAAGCAGGAGGCGTGAGACTAAATGGACTCCAGAAGATGGTAGAGGACAGGAAGGCCTGGAGGAACGATGTCCATGGGGTCGCAATGGGTCGGACACGACTTTGCAACTAACAACAACACCTTACAATCATTCTGGCTCACCTCTTCTTCTAAGCGCCTAGAAGTCACCCCGTACCATTACAAAAGTGACTGAAGTTGAGAATAATTAGGGAGGAATCTTGTCTTCCCTCCATCGGATGTTTTGAGGGGCTTCAGTTGGCTTGCGTGCTACGCTGAATCCATGTGGTTGAAAGAGTCTGTTGGTGGTTTTGGAGATAATTCTTGAAAACATCTCTAAACATTCCCAAGAATGATGCTCAGCCAGCTATTTGTGTGCTGCTTGCATCATTAACCAAAGCAAGATAGCGTGCAAAGGAAATAAAATATACAGCAAAATTTACCAGTAGGGTGCAGAAAAATCAGCTAAAAGAGATGAAAGACCCCTGCCCTAACTATTGTTGACGTACTTCGTGTAATTCTTAAAATCGCGTTGAGGAATTTGGGTTGCAGCATTTTAATCTCTTTAATTTTTTGCGATCCCCAAAGTAATCCCATTATTTTTGTAGGACCACGGAGCCAATGATTCAATCAAATGGTGACCCAGGGTAGCAAGCGTGTATCGTCCTGGTTGAAAAATATAATAATAAAATTTATATTTTTATAATGAAAACTATAAAATTCAGATGATACTGCTGGCATTTATTTTGGTGTTTGTAAGAGTTGAGTATGTTTAAGAGTACAGGAAAATATTATTAATTGTGTAAGTACTGTGGAGTTTTTTTGAAGAGTTATGGAAGAAATTAACATTTTCTTTTAAAATAGACAGTACGACTCAGTGGGTTTTGCTACATCCTCGTCAGAGTCTTCTCTTCTCCCAGACATCTCAGCACCAGAGATGAATCCCCTTTGCTAGAATAGAATAGAGCTGGAAGGGACCTTGGAGGTCTTCTAGTCCAGCCCCCTGCTCAATCAGGAGAACCTGTACCATCTCAAACAAATGATTCTCTAGCCTCTTTTTAAAAAACCTCCAGCGATGGAGCACCCACAATTTCTGGAAGCAAGCTGTTCCACTGGTTGATTGTCCTCACTGTCAGGAAGTTTCTCCTTAATTCCAGGTTGCTTCTCTCTTTGGTCAGTTTCCATCCATTGTTTCTCGTCCTTCCCTTTGGTGCTCTGGTGAACAACCTGGCCCCCTCTGCCTTGTGGCAGCCCCTCAGATACTGGAACGCTGCTATCATGTCTCCCCTATTTCTTCCTTTCTTTAGACTAGCCAAACCTAAGTCCCGCAACCGTTCTTTGTATGTTTTAGTCTCCAGGCCTTGGATCATCTTAGTTGCTCTTCTCTGAATTTTTTCCCAAACTCTCAACATCTGGCTGCAGCATTCCAGGTGTGGCCTCACTAAGGTTTTATAAAGCGGTACTAATACTTTGCATGATCTTTATTCTATGCCTCTGTTTATGCAACCCAGGATTGTATTTGCCACCGAAGAACACCATGAGTTATACGTAAGAAAACCAGAAGGCACGGATGCTCCTACTCCAGGTGTAGCTGGGGAAGGAATTCTTTTTCCTACAGCCGCTCTGTCAGGCTTTATGATCCAGCGTGAAGTCTTCCCACTTCACTGCTCCAACAGGCACTCATATCCCTGAGGTTAGGAAAGGGTGAAACTTATGGAGGCCATCTGCTCACTACAAATAAGGGCAGGATGTTGGCAGCAGTGGCTTGGTAGACTTTGGGAAGGGCCTGCAAAGAAGTTCTCCCCCCCCCCCCGCAAATATTCCATTGGCACTGTGGGAAGACAGACAACGCAAGAGCTAAAGGGAGCTGGCTATTGGCCCAGATTTGCTTAATGCCACGGGAGACACTTGCTATTCCAGAAGAGAACCCTGATTTCTCCTGCCTTCGGCATTCACACCCGTCAGCAAGATAACAATATACTATTCGGTACAATATTCTAAAATGCGGAGCAATGAATATTCAATGCTTATAGCCATGAGGACTTCGGAAAGAGAACGCAATATTCAGAAGTTCCTGCCTGGGCACACTTTATGACACCAGCGTGATCTCGGTAATCTCGTTCGCATCTCAATCTGACTGTGTGGTTGGGAGCTGCTTTAAGAAACGTTAGGGCCGAAAAGCGCTGTTCGGATGTTGTAAAATAAAGGGAATAAATCACACATGAGCCACTTAAATGCTTCCAGTAAGAGGCACTGGATCAAACTGTTTATCTTTCCTTCCCTTCTTCTTTTTTGCTCTGTCTGTGGTGGAGGACAGTTTGATGTAAGTTCAGGCCTAGGAAGGACCACGTCTCCCTTCATACAGTTTGGCCTGGACTGGGATCAAGGGCCTTGTCTCCCACTTTAGACGTGAGGAAAAAAACAACCCCTTTGAACACAGTTTGGTCCCAAGGATAAATCTAGAGAGATGCAGGGAACACATAGAATAAACATGGAAAACATTCATATGGGGCAAAGGACCTGGAACGCTTCACCAGAAGTGACCTGAGGCCACACCCTTATGCCTGTGAAGATCTTAGTCCAAAAATGGTAGATTAATTTGGCTGTTAAAAAAATTCTTCTGTTTCCAGGGGCCATCGTTTATGAACAGCAATATGCCAGATGACCAAGATCAAATTCAGATTCAAAGATGGCAAAGCTGGACTCAAATTTGGTAGTCAAGATTCAAAGGTTGGATTCAAAAGAGATTTGAAATCCACTTGAAGATTGGAGCATAGGGACTCTCTCTCCTTTCTCCTCTCTCTCCTTTCTCTTCTCTCTCCCCCTCCCTCTCTCTCTCTCTCTCTCTCCTTTCTCCTCTCTCTCTCTCTCTCTCTCTCTCTCTCTCTCCTCTCCTCTGCCTCTCTCTCCTCTCTCTCTCTTTCCTTTCTCCTCTCTCTCTCCTCTCCTCTGCCTCTCTCTCCTTTCTCCTCTCTCTCCCCCTCCCTCTCCTCTCTTTTCTCTCTCTCTCTCTCTCCCTCTCTCTCGCCTTTCTCCTCTCTACCCTCTCCTCTGCCTCTCTCTCTCCTCTCTCTCTCTCTCCTTTCTCCTCTCTCTCCCCCTCCCTCTCCTCTCTTTTCTCTCTCTCTCTCCCTCTCTCTCGCCTTTCTCCTCTCTACCCTCTCCTCTGCCTCTCTCTCTCCTCTCTCTCTCTCTCCTTTCTCCTCTCTCTCCTCTGCCTCTCTCTCCTCTCTCTCTCTCTCTCTCCTCTCTCTCCCCCTCCCTCTCCTCTCTCTCTCTCCTTTCTCCTCTCTCTCCCCCTCCCTCTCCTCTGCCTCTCTCTCCTCTCTCTCTCTCTCCTTTCTCCTCTCTCTCCTCTCCTCTGCCTCTCTCTCCTCTCTCTCTCTCCTTTCTCCTCTCTCTCCCCCTCCCTCTCCTCTCTTTCTCTCCTTTTTCCTCTCTCCTCTCCTTTCTCCTCCCTCTCCCTCTCCTCCCTCCCTCCCTCCCTCCCTCTCTTTCTCTCTCTGTCCTTTGAGAGCTGTTCATTGTAATTTTGTATTTAGGCCCACAAAACCAACAGAGAGGAAGAGTTGAGCTAGGTTTTTTTTTAAGGCACCATTGTGTGTCAGATTTATGTTGAAATTTCTGATCCTGAGGGGGAATTATTTGATCGCTATTTTCTCTCATCTTTTCCTATCAGCCGCAGGAGATTTGTAGAGTTGCAGCCCTAATGGTTACAATGGAAACTTTATCTGAGTGCTGTTCGGTTCCAAATAAAGGCCAACGCAGGCTCAACGTATGTGTGTGCCTAAGTGGTTGTGTGATAACTGTATTTGAGGGTAATACCAGGTTCTTTATATAAACACACTTCAGGGCGTTTTGTACCATCTTAGCAGGAAAAAGAGGATGTGGAGGGAGGGAGACAAAAAGCACCCATTAATGAAGGGAACAGTTCAAAGTCAAAATGTACCATTGAAGTCTTGTGAGCTGTAAACAAACGAGGATAAGATAGCAAAAAAGGGACTTGGAATAGGCTACGCCATTCGTTGCCTTGTGTATACAATAGAAGGACTGGTTCATTTTTGTTCTCCTTTTCTAATCTTTGCAGATGGAATGACACATCGAAGCAAAATTTCAGAGACTACAAATCAACTGTATCCCCAGATGCTTCATAGGTGTTATTCAATAGATTGTATCAGTGTTCTACAATTTATTCAAATCTCCGTTCTTTCCTTCACATTCCTCCTCTCTAGATTCTTCTTCTTCTTCTTCTTCTTCTTCTTCTTCTTCTTCTTCTTCTTCTTCTTCTTCTTCTTCTTCTTCTTCTTCTTCTTCTTCTTCTTCTTCTTCTTCTTCTTCTTCTTCTTCTTCTTCTTC
This sequence comes from Vipera berus, assembly GCF_964194415.1. NCBI lineage: Eukaryota > Metazoa > Chordata > Lepidosauria > Squamata > Viperidae > Vipera > Vipera berus. The sequence goes on along the minus strand of NC_138209.1, from coordinate 79,397,621 downwards.
TTCTTGTCTGTCCAATCCAAGCTTATTACACAAGGTCCTCGGTTAGTTTGTGATCCTCCCATCCATAGACAACAGTGGAGTGGGACAGTAAGAAAACTTGCAGGCCCACCTAATCCACGTTTTATTCTCCATCATCCAAGTCATGGTTGTCCCAAAGATGCTTTTTTCCAAAAGGCAGCTGGACGTTGTTTTTCCTTGAAGACATTTTGCTTCTCATCTAAGAAGCTTCTTGAGATCTGACTGGAACTGAACGCAGTGGTTAGAAATGCAGCATTGCAGGCTGACTCTGCCCATAGCCAGGAAGTTCAATCCTGACTGGCTCCAGGTTGACTCAGCCTTCCGTCCTTCTGAGGTTGGTAAAACAAGGACCCAGATTGTTGGGGGCAACAGGCTGACTCTGTAAACCGCTTAGGGCTGTAGACTACTATGAAGTGATATATAACTCTAATTCAGGGGTCTTTAAACTTGGCCCTTTTATGACTTGTGCACTTCAACTCCCAGAATTCCTCAGCCAGGCATGAGGAATTCTGGGAGTTGAAGTCCACAAGTCATAAAAGGGCCAAGTTTGAAGACCCCTGCTCTAATTGTTATTGATAAGTGCTACTACTACTCTGCCTTTATTATACACAACTCAAAGAGGCTTTTATAATGCTATCCTTTAAAAAAAATAAACCAAGGGGATGCTTTTTGCTTAATCCTTGCTCAACTCTGAACCATTTGCTAAATACAATATTCATCCCAATGTGAGCTTTACTTCTCCATCTACTCTTTCTATCAACCACCTTTGAATCCTTATTGTTCAACTTTCATTGTTCAACAATTCACACAAACATTCCCTAATTCAGGCACATTCACTTTACCCCTCTCTCCTTGTACTAGATCAGCAAACATACACATTTACACTTGGGGACTGTTGGCGTCAGAGAAGAGAGACCGTCTCAAAAGGTCTGTGTTGCAATTTTACTCATTGTTACCTCCACACCCTTTAAGCAAGACCTTGGCCAAACGTACTCCTTAGGGACACAGACGGTATCGAAATGCAAACATTCAAGGGAAAGGCAGATCTGAAAAGAAACATTTCAGTAACGGAAAGCCAGCACCTAAAATTAGTTTGCACCTTAGGTTACTACAGGCAATCCTCGACTTAACAAGAGTTCACTTGTAAGTTACAACAGCATTGAGAAAAGTGACTTATGAGTGTTTTTCACACTTACGACCGTTGCCTCATCCCTACGGTCTCGTGATCTAAATTCAGACGCTTAGCAACTGGCATGTACTGTACCTAGGACGGTTTTACAGCGTCCCGGGGTCACGTCAACCCCTTTTGTGGCCTTCTGAGGGTGACCCAAAGTCCCCTAGCTGGCTTTCATGGCTAAGGCAGGACTTGAACTCATGGTCTCTTCTTCTCTCGACTGGTGCCTTAGCCCCTATACCACTCAGCATGACTCATACAGGACTAGTAATATTTGTTTGTTTGTGTGTGTGTGTGTGTCCTTAAAAAAACTAATTAAGTTACAAATGTTTTTAGTACGCTTAGCTGCAAGACCCTTGAAAATTATGAAAAAAGATATGTACTTATTCTCTGTCTTGCTGGCAATATACCATAATCCATGACAGACAAAACAGTCCCCGCTGAAGATGATTTCATTAAGTTATGAGATTCTGCAAGATTAATATTTACAACTGCTGGTGCCCTGGATGACAATGGAAGCTTTCTGTTGGGGCAGCTATTTAAAATACGGTCTTCTTGTCGTCCTTATCGTTTTCTGCCAGGAGACGGTCATAAGGGGGGGGGGGAAAGGCTCCTTCAGTGCAGCAGCTGGGAAACTCGGGTCCAGAGATAAGAAAGTTTGTGCAAGTCACAGCGAAAAGTAAAACGGGCTGATTTCTTTTCCCCCGACAAATAATGGGGAAAGGCAAAGCAATTTTAACAAATTCATGCATGCATTAATCTTATGTTTTAAGCTCATCTTAAGGAGTAATTCCTGCTCACTGTAACTTACCTTCGCTTTGTTGGGTGAGGATAATTGCGCAAGTTTGTTATTCAATCCTGGGGCTGATGTTTAGTCTAACCACCCAACATTTAACGGTGCACTGATATGTGTCAACCTTTCCCACTTCACTGTGCGTGTGTGTGTCTGTGTGTGTTAACAAAATGCCACTTCTACCTACATCTTTGTATCCCTTCAGAACAAGATCTGGACTTGCCCGATCACATAGTGTCACTTTTCCCAGAAGTTAAAATTCAGCCACAGCCCTTCACGTTCTTCTTTTCTAGCCTACAATCCCTTCTCGGGGGCTGGAGGCTAAAACATATAGGGAATGGTTGCTGGAATTGGGTATGTGTAGTTTAATGAAGAGAAGGGTGAGGGGTGACATGATAGCAACTCTTCCAATATCTCAGGGGCTACCACAAAGAAGAGGGAGTCAAGCTGTTCTCCAAAGCACCTGAAAGCAGGACAAGAAACAACGGATGGAAACTAGTCAAGGAGAGAAGCAACCTAGAACTAAGGAGAAACTTCCTGACAGTTAGAACAATTAACCAGTGGAACAACCTGCCTCCAGAGGTGGTGAATGCTCCAACACTGGAGGTTTTTAAGAAGAGACTGGACAGCCATTTGTCTGAAATGGTATAGGGTTTCCTGCCTGAGCAGGGGGTTGGACTAGATGACCTCCAAGGTCCCTTCCAACTTTATATTATTATTATTATTATTATTATTATTATTATTATTATTATTATTATTATTATTATTATTATTATTCTCCCGTTGGTAGAAAAACTTACCTCTCCCTGTTTCCTCCTATTTTTTTCTTCACCCGCTTCTGAGCTTGGTGGAGTTGAAGAACATCATGGGTTAGCTTCAAGTGTTTAGTGAGATTTGGAACTAGAAAAGGGGGTGATAACATCTGTGATAAGAACTAAGGAGAAATTCCCTAACAGCGAGAACAATTCATCAGTGGATTAATTCAGAGGTTGTGGGTGCCCCATCACTGGAGCTTTTCAAGAAGAGATTGTTGAATGGACAATGGCTTTTCAAGGGATATTTGAGGGGCTACCCCAAAGAAGAAGAGAGGGTCAAGCTATTCTCCAAAGCGCCCGAAGGCAGGACAAGAAGCAACAGATGGAAACACATCAAGGAGAGAAACAACCTGGAATTAAGGAGAAATTTCCTGACAGCTGGAACAATTAATCAATGGAATGACTTGCCTTCAGAAGTTGTGGAGTTCCATCCTGGGAGGTTTTCAAGAAGAGACTGGGCAGCCATTGTCCACAAATCTCTAAGATGGCATGAAAATTTCATAAATAACATCTTTTATAAAAAAAAAAACAAGATCAGCGCTAAATCCACTTAGTTTTCTGTGCTTGAAAAAAGCACCAGCAACTCAACTTACCTTGTTCAGTATTCCAAACTCATTTCTCTCAGATAAGACTACGATCAGGTCATCTGGAAGTTCTCCTTACCATAATCCACGATGCTTAACCCCCCTTATTAAAGTTCTTCAAGGTGATTAGTTCACACACCAATACATGATGGTCAACGTGGTGTATTTCTCTGTCCATCCTGTCTTTACAATTAGAGATGACTCTTTTTTTCCCCCAGCAGAAATGACCCAACTCTGAATGATGGCGCTGCTTGGCCTGATCAACTGCCTCAATCTAGCTGTTGCCTTCCCACCCGTCCTGACCTTACCCAACACAATTACGCTCTTATATATCTTCTGCTGGTTTGGAGCACTTATCTACATAATAAAGTGTCCTGGCTAGCCATGAGAAGTGGAATGGAATGGACATTCTTGAGTTTCCTTGCCAGAGAAAATGAATGGTAGATCCTGGATAATGTACAGTACTTCCAATTTATCCTTCCACTGAGCTGCTTTCTGCCTCGGCAATATTTGCTCATAAAATCCTACTTGAGCTGTAGAGTTGTCCAATTCAGTTATATTGTTTGATTTACAGGTAGCCCATGACGGTGGGTTGGCGGTGATGCAGAGGTTGCTAAAATCTGCCAACTGTGCCCTAAGTGGGGGCTGACATGTCTTTTTCCTCTGCGCCTCAGCCGAGCAGTCATTTATTCTGAAACAGCCAATTTAAACTTAGTTTCACTTGTAAACACTAACCTGAGAGTGTTAAATAGCTCCCAGCTGAGATATTGAAAAGTGAAGTTGAAACGGAAAACTGCTAAAGGGAGAATGAAATGTTTTGGGAAAGTGCAAGACGGTTCTTAACATTTATTGAACATCTTTTATTGTTTCTGTAGCATAAGGATGGAAAAAAACTAAGGCATACAAGCTGTGGTAATACACTCGGAGTTTGGTCTTCTGGTGAGCTAGAAAAGCCAATCCTTTGGGGAAAACAACCATGTTCCAAAGAATTAGGAGGAACAGCATGCAATTCACAGCTAACCCTCCCCCCCATACTTACTCCAGCTTTGTTTGGTGGTTCAAAGTGGAAAAGGACGTGTGAATTAGCACATGAAGACCCAACTTCACAACTACGTTGGTCACATACGGGCTATTCTTGAGTGTTAAGTGTCAACTGACTTAAATCATTCTACCACTGTTGTATTTGCATGGTTTGTACTAACCTAGGCAGAAAATGGTTCATGATGTTACCCAGTTTGGGTAAGGAAACATCTGCAAGAAAAAACACCAAGCTCAGAGAACACCAATTACCCCATAGTCCTCCTCCTCCTCCTCCTCCTCCTAAACCCCCTCCCTTCTAGCACTGATGATGTTACCCAATTTGGGTAACGAAACATCTGCAACAACATCACCAAGCTCAGAGGGAACCAAGGAACCCTCCTTTCAACCCTGAGCTACCAATATCCTCCTTATTTCCTCTCCTTCAAATTCTCTCCGGTTCGATTGACTTCCCTGTCGCTGCAGTCCTGGAACGGAACGAAATGCAGTGCAATGGAAAGAAGATTTCATAAAACCTGGGTGCTAATACGAGAAAGTTGAAAAGGTTAAAAACAGGCTTTCTGCACAGGCACAGAAAGGACGACTTAAGCCTGTCTCGCTGAGTGGCCGGGGATGTAACGGATGCCACGTGGGACATTCCAATTCATTAAACTATATGCCTTAGCACACTGCAGTTTTTAATTGGCTAGGTCCTTAGAATCTGCCTCACATGTATCCTGCACCTGCATAATGAACCCATCTTTCTCACCTCACCCAATTTAATTCTACATTGGTCCAGTGACTCTATTCATTTGGTGGAGGGAGAGGAAACTCATGACAACGTGCACCTTTTAATAACGTTTTTCAGTTGGAAAAGGTCTTATCAGCCTCCTCCTGATTTTTGCCACATACAGTAGATCGGGGGTCTTCAAACCTGGCCCTGAATTCCGGGAGTTGAAGCCCACAAGTCATAAAAGGGCCACGTTTGAAGACGCCTCCAGTAGATTAACACGGCTCTCCTCTTCCCATGTTCATTCCTTCCTCTGACTACCGCAATTTTCTTGATACTGATTATTGCAAAACAAACGTTCTCAGCATTACATGGAAGCAGAGCATCGGGGAACGTCGCATTTTCCTTAAAATAGGACTTCCTCTAAATTGCTTGAAGGGAGGCCGAGAGACACAGTGGGAGAAGTCATGGTGTTTTCTTTAAACCATCGGATGAAGAACATTACAGAATAATAGAGTTGGAAGGGACCTTGGAGATCTTCTAGTCCAACCCCCTGCTCAGGCAGGAGACCCTATATCATTCCAGACAAATGGCTTTCCAGTCTCTCATCTGATGGAGCACCCATGTCTTCTGAAGGCAAGGTGTTCTGCCAATTAACTTTTTCTCCTTAATTCCAGGTTGTTTCTCTCATTGATTAGTTTTCATCCATTACTTCTTGTCATGCCCTCACATGCTTTTGAGAATGATTGACCCCCTCTTCTCTGTGATAGCCCCTCAAACCTTGGAAGACTAACATGTCACCCCTATTCCTTCTCTTGTAAGACTAGACATTCTCAGTATGGTTTAGCCTCCAGTCCCCTTATCATCTTTGTTGCTGTTCTCTGCATTCTTTCTAGAACATCTCAGTATCTTTTGGGGGGGATTGCGATGACCAAAACTGGATGCAGTGTTCCAAATGCTGGCATAGTGCACACACTTAGTATTCCAGGATAGTGCACACTACGTTATAGATAGAGCCTCTATAGCATTTCACCTGACCTTGACATTATGCTTCTGTTGATGGAGCCAAGGGCTGCGTTGGCCTTTTTGGCAGCTGTTCAACATGTTGGGCATTGCTGTGGAGAAGGACAATACACCTTGATTTTATAGACCGTAATAGGTCAGCTCTAGTCTGTATGAAATAATGTCCAAAGCATCTTGAGCAGATTTACGGAAGACTTACAGTAGGGCTGTCCAATCTTGGCAACTTTAAGACTTGTGGGCTTCAACTCCCAGGATTCTCCAGGGAGTTGAAATCCATAAGTCTTAAAATTGCCAAGGTCAGACACCCCTGACTTTGAAATATTCTAAGAGTAACTAGGAAAATTGTGGTCTTCCAAGTATTTTTGAACACCCTCTTCTTATACCTCATGCTGAGTGTATGAATTGAGTCAGATGGGTAATATAAAGTCAAACAACATTGGCAGGGGCCTAGGTTCTGCAATATCTTCAGCAAAAGACACACACACACACACACACACACACACACACACACACACACACAAAACACAAAACAGATCACAGTGTTTCCAATCCACTTACAAAGAAATCAATTGTGGAGTATTGTGGCTGTTGAAGCCAAGTAATTTTGCCAGTTGTTTTTAAAGACTGTTCATCAGAAAAATACACTGTGATATAATACAATGACATAAAAAAGAACTGGGAAATGATGGTGTTTTGTTCACTTTCCTAAAATTCATACATGCACATGCATAGAGTACACATGTCCCCAAACTTATATTGAAAGATAGAGAAAGAGGGAGGGAGGGAGGGAGGGAGGGAGGGAGGGAGAGAGAGAGAGAGAGAGAGAGAGAGAGAGAGAGAGAGAGAGAGAGAGAGAGAGAGAGAGAGAGAGAGAGAGAGAGAGAGAGAGAGAGAGAGCTAGGAAGAGAATACTCTTTATAAATTATTCCTCTGTATTATTCTTGCAACTGGTGTATGATAGAAACATCCCTTTGTGGAGAGGCAACCCTTATCAGTTCTAATATTTATAACTGCCTATTGATGACATAAAGTGTCCCATAATGACAGAGCTAAAATTGGCTTTGACTTCCTCAAAGCATTATTGTATTGAGCCATGTAACCAGAAAATCACAATGCAGCGATCTTTTCCTCCACTAATCCTTCTACGAGAGCTTAATGACTTGTCTGTTCATCTTGAAGATAATAAACTTCACCATGGAAGCAATAGATGTCTGGGCAACTTTGCATAAATCATTATTTGAAGAAAGAAAGAAAGAAAGAAAGAAAGAAAGAAAGAAAGAAAGAAAGAAAGAAAGAAAGAAAGAAAGAAAGAAAGAAAGAAAGAAAGAAAGAAAGAAAAAGAAAGAAAGACTATTCACAAAAAGAAAAGAAATGGAGTATGCTTACACACACACACACACACATTGTACATAGCAGTAGTGCAAGTTTTTAAATCAAAGTAACTAATGAATTTATGTTCGTTTCTTACCAGTTTCACCATTTTGGTCACAATCTGGGCCAAATAGAATAAATTTAAATTTCCCTGGATTTTGGACAAATCTGAGATGAGCTTCATTTTTAAAAAATAAGGAGTCCTAAAGCAACACACAGTTGTTAAGCTGAATTGTCTTCCTTCCAAAGGCCTTCACCAATTTACCAGTGTCCTGTTTTTCTATCCCTCCTGCACTTCTGGCCATCCTTATGGAAATTTAAGATAATACAGTATGTCTGCGTTCCACAAATTCTACCTAAATAGTCCTTTGGGCACGGTAAAGTTTCAACCCCAAGGTTTAGCTGCCTGGTATCAGTTGCTGTTAATCCCAGTTATCCCATAATAACAGCTAGGTTTTGAGACGCTGCCTTCTGATTGAAAAGGATGCTTATGGTTTTCTTACGAGTGCAATGAAAGGAAAAGATATACTGGTATAATATGCCATTATTATCTAACTTCCTTTTTTAAAATGCATCTTTTTATCAGACTTTTGTATTACACATCCTTAACACAACTGGGAATGTCTGCATTTCTCAAGATGTGAATAAGTGAAACAATCAGTAGAGGCAACATGGCTTGTTGGTGCTGGAGAAGACTTGAGAGATCAAATCAGTCAAACCCTGAGTGTCCTTTGGAAGGACGGATCCAGAAGCTGAAGCTCAAATACTTTTGGCCACCAAATGAGAAGAGGGGAGAGGAGACTCTGACGTTGGGAAAGAGGGAAGGCCAAAGGAGAAGGGGAGGGCAGAGCAGGAGAAGATGGTTAGATAGGGTCATCAACGTGAACTTGGCCAACCTCCAGAAGACGGAGGAGGATGGGGGATTGGCATGCTGTGGTCCCTGGGGTTGCAAAGAGTCGGACACAACTTAGCAACAACAACAACGTTGCTTGTTCTTTGAACCTGTCAAGCCCCGCCGGCCTCCCGTCCGCTCGGGCCTCGACAATGCCCGTGCCGCCGCGGTCGCAGCCCCGCCGAGCAGCCGGCCGGTCCCCAGCTGATCGGCGCGCCCGGGCAGCACCTTCCCCGAACCCCGGACGCTTGTTTAGAGGGCGTGGCCTCGTCTTCTGCCGCAGCGTGCCGCCGCAGCCCCGCCGAGCAGCCGGCCGGTCCCCAGCTGATCGGCGCGCCCGGGCAGCACCTTCCCCGGACCCCGGACGCTTGTTTGGAGGGCGTGGCTTCGCCCGGACTTCGTAGAGCGCGCCGCCGCAATCCCGCCGAGCAGCTGGCCGGCGCTCAGCTGTTTGGCGCGCCCGCTCCCGGACGGCCGGCGGGCGCGCGCTCGCCTCGACACTGGGGACGGCGCCGGGCGCCCACCGGTCTGGTGCTAATGTTTGCTTCTCGGCGGCTGGACCCTGGACTGCGGATGGCGCCCGGGCGGCAACGGGCTGAACCCAGAGAACAGTTAGACTCGCCCCAGCAGTTGGACACGGCCCAGCAAACTGTGGAGGGGTGTGTGGCTGTGCCACCCTCTGTTACTGGACTCGGGGGGAGCTTAACGTCCGTAACGCCGGCACGGGCTGGGGCACGCGAGGGAGCGGAAAAACAGAACTCACCTGGGAGGGGGCCTGACAGGCTGCAGCAGTGCACACGATGGGTGGTGGCTTTGCACGGTGATGGGTGGGGTGTTTATGGGGAGGCGGGCGGATGCCGGTTTGCTTTGAAGGGGTGGGGTTAGGGTGTGGTAACATGATAAAAGAGCGTTGAGGCTAGGTGCCTCAACGCTGACTTTACCGCGGTTTGATTTGTTGAAGAAATAAACCTGGTCACCCGTTCCTTTTGGAGTGCTTTTGTCCACCTTAAAATACAAAGTGTTGAACATCAACTGTTGAGAAGTAATTGATGTGGTGTAAACTATAGAGTTTAATAAAAACTAGTGGGATGCTTTAACCGCTGCAACCTGTTACAGTCTGAATTCTTAAGTTTACCCTATAAACAACCTTTCATGGACTGGTCATAAACACCAGCTAATGTCTGCAGCTTAGACTGGAGAAGATGAGGGCAGTCATCACAGCGGTTCGCAATAAATGTAAGGCTATGAATATGCATTAAGTGGGCATATGCATACGTAGAATTAAGCTCCTTTGGAAATCCACGAAAATGTGTTTAGGGCTGGGGTTTAAGTATCGAAGCATATGGGAAAAGACATTTTAAAATTTGGTAATAGAAACCCAAGATGCTTATTAAGCTTTATTGCTGTACAATATTAAACTGTGATGGGACATTTTAACAGAAACGCGCTAAGCATTGCTGGATTAAAAGCTCTGGATTACTAGGGAGACCAAACAGAAGTAAAACATAAGAGTCCTTCCTCCTCACAGTTCTGAGAGACAATGTTTGCTCCCCTTTCAGATTTCCTGAAACTTTTCCTGTCTTTACCACTGCTTTCCGTTTCAGCCCCATACGGGCTCCACTCAGGAAATCTGGGTGAACAATAACGCCAGGATTTGCTTTCATGTTGCCCATAAACAAAGCCATTCACCTTGGAATGCGTCCGTGTGAAAAAAAACCAATGATCTGTTCATGCATCAAGTTATGGAATCCTGAGCTGTAGTAACTACAGCCAAACAGCTCCTACAACTCACCGTCTCTCCCGCGTTGTGTAGGAAAGGTTGGGACAATCCTTTGTGATGCTTCAGTTCAGCAACATTTAAAGGCATCAACGTTTCAGATCCTGCCCCCTTATTTTTATAGGCTCCAGATCACTTGATCACTCCAAACGATGGATTTGATTTTTTCGCTCCACAATATTGGCTTGTATGTTTGAATCGTTACATTCTAGCATGAGCCAGTTGCGCTTCAGCGGACAATGGGGCCTGATGCAAAGTGGAATTCAGGCTTCCTTCAGTGATGGCTAGCCATCAAATTGTGAGAGAACAAATTGTTTCGAACCATCACATAAGAGAATAACAGAATGCTAGAGCTGGAAGGGACCTTGGAGGTCATCTAGTCCAACCCCCTGCTCAAGCAGGAGACCCTATGCCATTTCAGACAAATGGTTGTCCAGTCTCTTCTTAAAAACCTCCCGTGTTGGAGCACCCACAACTTCTGGAGGGAAGCCGTTCCACTGGTTAATTGTTCTTCTCGCTGTCAGGAAATTTCTCTTTACTTCTAGTTTTGTTCTTCTACATCCTATGATGCATGACAGATGGCATAATATTCCCATTATGGGATGTAGTTTTGGATTCAGCCAGGCATAACGATACCCACGTAGTCTAATACGTTCCACTTTTAATTCATCTGTCCATAGAAAGGTCTTCCAGAAGACTTATCAAGGTGCTGTTCTGGCAAACCAGAATTGGACATGGTTGTTATTTTTCCTGTTCTCTCCTGCATTCCATCTTTCTCCAAGTTTCTCCTTTTCTGGTAACAGAGGAATGAAATACTAACATTAGTCAAAGTGATATTGGCGTGCAGATCCCTGGATGTTGCTGGTTGATTATGTTTACTGTTGGAGTGATTTTGATAAATGATAACTTCAATCATTCCCATATTTCAACATGTCATCCCTCTCTCTCTCTCTCTCTCTCTCTCTCTCTCTCTCTCTCTCTCTCTCTCTCTCTCTCTCTCTCTGTGTGTGTGTGTGTGTGTGTGTGTGTGTGTGTGTGTGTGTCTGTGTGTGTGTCTGTGTGTGCACTCTGCATCTGGCGGTTCTCTATTGAAACAAGAAGCCAAAGTCTCTGGGGTTTTATTCCAACAGGGATATGGCAAAACAGGTTTGATGATTTTTGAAGCATCTGGCATTTACATAATAGTGTTTGAAAGTATTTACAGCCCCCCCACCTTTTTTTCTTTGCTGCAAATTTCATTCCGGGATAATGAATTTTATGGAACTGAGTAAACTGGGTGCGAGTTTTGCTTTTGCTTTGCTTTGTTTTGCTCTGTATTCTCAAGACTTTGTTTCCATATATCCTCCTTGATGGATCGCACTGCTTTTGTTTTAAGCTCGGAAACCATTTCCTGTGAAATCCTATTTAAGAACCTGCACGATACAGTTATCAAGCTTATGCATTTCCAGATTTACTTATCTTATTGCTACGTGAACTTCTATTATCATCTGTAGTCTCTTAAAATGGTTCTGGGGTATAAAAGCTTTTCACAGCTTTGCTGGTTAGCTATTTTATGTCTCTGCTTTATGGAATCATATCATGGTTTGTCAGATTCCCCATTACAATTATTAGCATGTCCTATATAACAAAGACTTCATTTCTTGACACCCTGTATGACCACAAAGAAAATAGATTATTTTGCTGCAGCTTCCACATGAGCTACATGCAATGTAGATTAATTGGAATGCTAATTGGCTTTTGCAATAATGTAGGTTTATGGTTTATTGTCTTTAAGATGGCCAGGTAACATCCTTTTTCTCCTAACAGGCAAGAGGTGTTATTGTTTGGAAGAAAAAAAAAGGCTCAAAGAATTTAAACTGCGCAATGGAAACAACATGTGGAGGATTCATTTTTAAAAGCTTTTTGGAATGTGTGGGGGGGGGACAAAGTGATTTCAAGAAGATAATGCAGAAGAAATTTGGAAAACAATTTAAGATTAAATTGCAATCCCCCCCCAAAAAAAATAAACCCCCCACCACCATAGATTTTGACTTCCATTGTGATTAGTTTATGGAAGAAAGATCTGCAAACAAAGGGAGAATCTAAAGATGGACTGTATCTTGAAGAAGGATAGTGTGGTTTGTTCGGGCTGTGTAGAGAAAGCGCTTTGATTGATGTCTGATGATCATCTAGATACTGTTAAATCTCTTCCTTCTATTTGATCTTGTGCCATCTCCAGAAATATTCCAGTAATCTCTTGATCTCATCCATCCTATCCACCGTTGTTTTATTTTTCTCTGTAATTATTTCTTTTTGTTCATTGTCCCTTTGCTCCTCGTGTTCAAAGTTTACGAGTTCCTGCTTGACGATCATCAGTTATCCTGAGGGAAGGGATCAGCTTTTGCTTGATCCAGAATTGACCCATTGCTGCTTCTTCGTGATCCATGATGTACTCAGTTACATGGAGCTAAGTTCCTCTTCCTTTTGTTGCGTCTCGGTGTCAAGTTCTCACAGTTAGACAGTAATAAGGGATGTTGTTTTAACTATTCTGATAAAGTTCTGGCAAGCTCTGGTAATTGTATCAAAGGAAGCCATAATTTCAGAACTACTTTAGAGAACAAAACACAATAACAGAACTAGAAGGGACCTTGGAGGTCATCTAGTCCAACCCCCTGCTCAAGCAGGAGACCCTATGCCATTCCAGACAAGTGGCTGTCCAGTCTTGTCTTAAAAACCTCCAGTGATGGAGCACACACAACTTCTGGAGGCAACTCGTCCCACTGATTAATTGTCCTCACTGACCGGAAATTTCTCCTTATTTCTAGGTTATGATGTTATGATTCCAGGTTCGTACGTTTTGAGCAAAAAAGGCTAATGTGCTTTTGGTACACCTGTCTGATAGTAATTCTTCACATTTTGTGGGTATTTTATGATCTTCAAATGGGTTCCCCTCGATCAGAGATCCCGACTGCCATCTTATTATTTGCACGCTAAAGAGCTGAAGCAAACCTGCCGTGTTAGGGAATTTGACAGCTCTCAGCTTACAGCTGATGTTCTCATTTATGATGTGTATTGACACCTATGGTGCTTCCATTTCACCTCGAGTAATACCTGTAGGTGAGGTTGCAAACCCCACCACCACCACCATATATGTCACTATAATTTTTTCTCTTTAAAGTAATTTTTTAGTTCTAAAATAGATCTGGGACTCTATTCCAAAGGAGGGTGTATCTGTCCTGCATCTCGTAGTTCAAGCAGAAGCCAAATTCATTAGTGCTTAGAGCCTTTAGCTGATTTCCCCTCAGTGACGTCACCTTTATAAGCCGTATCGACCTTCAGATGTGACTCATCTGACTGCTCAAATCCATGAAGTGCTCAAAGTAAAAAGTTAAATAGTAGTTTCACTTAAAGAGTGCCGAAGCTCTGGCTGGCTGAGGAAAGACAGGAAGTTCCAAATTATCCCTGACATTGTCCTATCTTTGAGCTTGGAAAAAAAAAGGAACAAAAAGATAACGTTTGAATTAATAAGCACCTTCTTGGCTCTGACAGGGCCTTCACTCGTCTTCCTGCAGATTTTGCACAAATAATCTGCTGTTTAGGACCGATAATTCAGCCTTGGTGGAGCAGTGGGCTAATGCCTCCTTAAGTAACACCAGCTGCCTGCAATTAGTGCAGGTTCGCGTCCCACCAGCCTCAAGGTTGACTCAGCCTTCCATCCTTCCGAGGTAGGTAAAATGAGGACCCAGATTGTTGGGGGCAATTAAGCTGACTTTGTAATAATGCCGCTTGGGGGGGGGCTGAAAGCCCTAATAAGCAGGCATATACACAGAATGAAGGCTATTGCTAAGCACATTGATTTGTGCTTCTTAGATTGTAAGCCGCCCTGAGTCTTCGGAGAAGGGCGGGATATAAATGGGATTAAAAATAAAAATAAATAAATAAAACAAATAATAGTTGGGTCTCCATCTTCAAGTCCACTAGATAGTAGAGCTGCCCAGCTTGGCAACAGTCGGGGAGCCTCGCTTACAACTCAATCTATTTTGCTGGAGAAGCGATTATTAAATTTGGGGCTTCTTCCTAGACAAAACTCTTAGCCGGCGATAAAATCTATCCTGAAAAGTTGTTATATTTTGCTGGCTGGCCAGAAATGTTCTCCAGCCTTTCATCTTTCAGTGGCTGGCAGGTCCTTAAAGAAAGGAAATTGAGGGAGACCCCCCCCCCACTTTACACCCAGGAGTTCCCAACCCCTCCCTCGCCCTTTCGGTTCTTAGCTAGGTCTGTAAAAAATCTTTTTGTCCAAATAGAATATTACTTGGGCCGCCGGGGGACAATTTCTCATTCCTGAGGCTCCGAATGTGTCACCGACATGATATAACGCTGAAAAAAAATCACATGGTTTTATTTAGTGGTTGGAGAGGGGGTGTTATGGTCTTTCTTTCTTTCTTTCTTTCTTTCTTTCTTTCTTTCTTTCTTTCTTTCTTTCTTTCTTTCTTTCTCTTTTTCTTTTCTTTCTCTTACTTTCTCTCTTTCCTCTTACTTTCTCTCTTTCCTTTCTTTTTCTCTCTCTTTTTCTTTCTTTCTTTTTTCTTTCTTTCTCTCTCTCTTTTCTCTCTCTTTCCTCTTTCTCTCTTTCTCTCTTTCTTCTCTCTCTCTCTCTCTCCTCCCTCTCTCTCTTTTTCCCCATTGGTACACTTTGGATGGAGCTATTTAATCAGTGGACTCCTATATCATTATGAAGTTGTCCAAGCTGACACATCCCGATCTACCTGGGTCAAAGGAAAGCATGAAGACCAAACCGGGCCTGTAAAACCGAAGACACCGCTTGCGCTTAAGTGTCTTATTCCCACATTGCCTAAGATGAGGCTGAGAAAAAGAATAATAATAATAATAATAATAATAATAATAATAATAATAATAATAATAAGAAGAAGAAGAAGAAGAAGAAGAAGAAGAAGAAGTTGGAAGGGACCTTGGAGGTCATCTAGTCCAACCCCCTGCTCAGGCAGGAAACCCTATACCCTATACCAGGGTCGATTCCCGTATTCAAATGTTTATGGGCACAGTTGTGCTTCCCTCTGTGATTCACACATTACGTGTCCAGGGCTCAAAAAGGAGTGTGGGCTGAAATACATTTGCAAGAGAATAAGTTCCTCTGAACAATGTAGCACCCATTTCCCAATAGGCAAGCGCGCGTGGGTTCTCCTCAACTTACAACCATTCGTTTAGTGACTTTTCAAAATGACAAAAACGGCACTGTAGAACTTAGTTGTGACTGTCACACGTACGACCCTCGCAGCCTCCCCACGGTCACGCGATCAAAATGCAGAGGCTTGGCAGCTGGCATGGACTTACGACGGTCACCATGTCCAGCGGGTCACGTGATTCCCTTCTGAGACCTTCTGACAAGCAAAGTCAGTGGGGGAAGCCAGATCCACTTAATAACCTCCTCGCTAACTTAACAGCTGCAGCGATTCACTTAAGAACTGTTTGCAAAGAAGGTCCTAAAAGGGGGCGGACCTCATTTAGCCAATGTCTCACTTAGCAGCAGAAATTTTGGGCTCCATTGTGGCTGTACATTGAGGACTGCCTGTGCGAGGTAGAAAGTTCCCAGCACCTACTAACACCAACTGAAAGTAGCAAAGATAAAGATAAAACGAGTAACAGCGCATTAAAAACATATATATTTTTTTCGTAGCAAACAGTCTTGACTCCAGAGACGGCCACCGTTGTTAGGAGACCTGCATGAATGATGCATGCATGTTATTAATTTCATGCTGCTACATGTGTTTTAATTAATGTGTAAAAAACAAAACCTTTCACTTTTTTGCCAGAAAGCATTATTAGGCTTAAATTGCCTCTTGTAAACTGCTTTCTGTTGAGGACAGCTTAACAGCTTGGTATCTATTAATCTGCACCATATCAGGCAATTCAAGGTTGATCTACCTTTGGGTTTCCAGTTCCGACGGTAAGCTGTCTTTTATTCTTAATTACTCAGCAAAAAGCTAGGATGAAATTATGTAAAGGGGTATTGTACTCGGTCAGACTGACCCTCAGCAGGCTTGAGAAACAGAAACCAAACTAGAATCAGACCAAATTTCATGAAAGGAACAAAGTCATCAAAAGAAAGATTTGATCTTTTAAAAAAAAATACAAAAAGAGGAAAACAAGAACAAAATTGTACATACAAGAGCTTTTCCTACATGTATAGGTTCATACAAGAATTTCAGCAAAGGGTAATAGTATTTCATTATAAAATTCATTCTCTTCTCTTCTCTTCTCTTCTCTTCTCTTCTCTTCTCTTCTCTTCTCTTCTCTTCTCTTCTCTTCTCTTCTCTTCTCTTCTCTTCTCTTCCCTTCTCTTCTCTTCTCTTCCCTTCCCTTCCCTTCCCTTCCATTCCATTCCATTCCATCCCATAATTCTCTTTTCTCTCCTCTCCTCTCCTCTCCTCTCCCATTCCATTCCATTCCATTCCATTCCATTCTATTCCATCCCATAATTCTCTTCTCTTCTCTTCTCTTCTCTTCTCTTCTCTTCTCTTCTCTTCTCTTCTCTTCTCTTCTCTTCTCTTCTCTTCTCTTCTCTCCCATAATTCTATTCTATTCTATTCTATTCTATTCTATTCTATTCTATTCTATTCTATTCTATTCTATTCTATTCTATTCTATTCTATTCTATTCTATTCTATTCTATTCTATTCTATTCTATTCTTCTCTTCATTATTCTATTCTATTCTATTCTATTCTATTCTATTCTATTCTATTCTATTCTATTCTATTCTATTCTATTCTATTCTATTCTATTCTATTCTATTCTTCTATTCCATTCCATTCCATTCCATTCCATTCCATTCCATTCCATTCCATTCCATTCCATTCTATCCCATAATTCTCTTCTCTTCTCTTCTCTTCTCTTGTCTTCTCTTCTCTTCTCTTCTCTTCTCTTCTCTTCTCTTCTCTTCTCTTCTCTTCTCTTCTCTTCTCTCCCATAATTCTATTCTATTCTATTCTATTCTATTCTATTCTATTCTATTCTATTCTATTCTATTCTATTCTATTCTATTCTATTCTATTCTATTCTATTCTATTCTATTCTATTCTATTCTATTCTATTCTATTATCACTGCAGTTCTCAAATTAGTCACAGGGTCATTAATTGAATCTGACTCCCCCCCCCTTGACTTTGCTTGTCAGAAGGTTGCAAAACGGGATCACGTGACTCCGGGACACACCAACCGTCATAAATGTGAGTCAGTTGTCAAGCATCCGATTGTAAATCACGTAAACTGCAACGGTCATAAGTGTGAAAAATGAACACAAGTCCCCTTGTTCAGCGCCGCTGTAACTTTGATCGGTCACTAAGTGAGCCATTGTAAGCTGAGGACTGCCTGTATTCCATTTCTCTCCCTCCTCCCCTTATTTTTCCGTTAACCCATAACTCCCGCAACTTTGCTTTCCTCCACTTAGAGACTCTAAAGTTGTACAAAGTAAAATATATGCTGAGGATGCTGGGGGACGAGCAGGTAAGGTGAAGCACCCTCTGCCCAATTAAAACTGGGATCTGACGATCATCTACAGATTCGTTCTGTCATGGTTTCTTTTTCTTTTCTCCCCCAGGCCTTTGCTTTTAAAATTTATCGGAGCGAATTGCTCCGGAAGGCCTCATCTCTGTCTGGATCAGGCGGAAGGCACCGGGACTGTCAGGAAGGACTCTTTGTGCTTCAGAAATTGATGCGTCTGTAGTTCTTCCCCAAGACGGGCATTTGTCTTGTCTCCTCCCGAGGCGACCGGGAAGAATCTCCGGTTGAGGAGATGAACGGTAACGTGACAAATTGAACCTGCGGAGGAAGGGCTCCCGTCGTAGTTTGTCTCCCCTGAGCAATTCCACTCGGGTCCAGATAGTGAGAAACGACGCGGCGGTTGTAAAATGGGCTTCCTACAGTTTGATCTGAACAAGCCTCACTTGCTCGTTGCCTTGGAAGAGTGAGGAAGATTCTCAGGGATGACTCACACCCTGGACGGTATCTCTTTACTCTCCTACCATCCAGTAGGAGATATAGGAATATAGCCAGCCCTACCAACAGGCTGAAAAATAGCTTTTATCCGTGGGCTGTTAGGCTTTTAAATGGGACATAATCTTATGCAGAATTGACTTGGGAGGCCGGTGTGTGGTGGTGTTGGTTCACATGGTGTGGTAGGATGGAGGGTTTGTTGTCACTGTGTGTTGGGGGGAGAGAGCACAGGGGGAGGCTCAGCTAATCTCAATGTACACATGTTGTACTTTGACAATAAAGGTTTACTATTATTATTTATTATTATTATTATTATCCCTGCCGGCCTCTCCATTTATGCTGGAAAGGTGGGACATTTCCCCACCCCACCCCACCCCATGTGATATCTGAAGGACAAGGCTGGATGAGTTGCCGCTTTGGAAGGCCGAGGCCCACAAGCAAGGCTTACTAGATAAAACTCCCGGGCAACTGTTGGATTGAACTTTTATCCCCTCGCCAGGAAGCCGCCTACAAAAATGGATGCTAAGCAAGAGGGCAGGAAATCCTGAACAGTGGAATAATTGTGCTAACTGTCCCAAAGGGGCTTTTTTTTCAGGAGGCAAGGGGACTTTCTTGTTTTTCTTTGAAGACGTTTCGCTTCTCGTCCCAGAAGCTTCTTCTGCTCTGACTGGATGGTGGAGGAATGGAAGGATTTATACTCCTTCCAGACAGCTGGTCATTTGCATCCTTTTAGAGAGTCCTTGAGGCCACTTGGAGGGTCACCTGAGTTGTGCAAATGGGTGTGGCTGCAGGACACAGGACAGAAAAGAAGGCTCCAGGCTGGAGATAGAGGATGTCATATCCCTCTCCCTCTGTTCAGTTTTGACCTAGATCAGACATGTCAAACACAAGGCCCGGGGCCCGGATCCGGCCCGCGAAGTGGTTTCATGCGGCCCGCGAAGCCATCCTGAAAACAGTGAGGGAACGGCCCCCTCTGCCTTGGCCCTGGCCCAGAGACTCTCCTCCTGCCAGAGACCCTCAGATCTGTCCCACTCCTGCCCAGGCCCCCATAGGCACCCTTGATGCGAAGGATGTAGAGCTGGCCACGCCCACCCAGTAGGCCATATGCACTTTAGCCATGCCCACCCAGTAGGCCACACCCACCCAGGCCACACCCACCCAGCCCCCTGAGGGCAACCGCAATGCTGATGCGGCCCTCAGTGAAATTGAGTTTGACACCCCTGACCTAGATGGTCTCTTTGACCCCTCTTTCAAACCAGCGGTCCTCTCTGTCCTAAATGTGGACTTTGCTGTCTTCGAAAGAGAGTGGCCTTTGTCTTTTAATGCAGATGGACTACTGAATCTTGTCCTGGTGGGTTTGTTCTCAGGTGTTGGGCCATGCATTTATGAAGTGGTTGTTTCATTAGGACATTTTTTTTCTACCTGAGGCAACATGGAAATTATTAGAGTCCTCCACTCTACTTTAAAAAGTGGATTATACGTTAATTCAGCAATGTTACCATCCATTAAGCAGTAGCTATACCCATCTGTCTTCCAAAATTGGGGAAGCAAGGTAGCAAAGAGGATTAAGTATTGCTTGAGATGAATGTGGAGATCATCACATCTTCAATCAATCAATCAGAATAGAGCTGGAAGGGACCTTGGAGGTCTTCTAGTCCACCTCCCTACTCAAGCAGGACCATTTCAGACAAACAGTTGTCCACTCTCTTTTTGAAAGCCTCCAGTGATGGAGCACTCACAACTTCTGAAGGCAACTTCTGTTCCACTGTTTAATTGTCATCACTGTCGGGAAGTTTCTCCTTAGTTCCAGGTTGCTTCTCTCCTTGATGAGTTTCCATCCATTGTTTTTTTTCCTGCCTTCGGGCGCTTTGGAGAATAGGTGGACCCCCATCTTCTTTGGGGCAGCCCCTCCAATACTGGAATACTGATATTGTTTCACCCTTAGTCCTTCTCTTCTCTTCTCTTCTCTTCTCTTCTCTTCTCTTCTCTTCTCTTCTCTTCTCTTCTCTTCTCTTCTCTTCTCTTCTCTTCTCTTCTCTTCTCTTCTCTCCACTTCTTTTCCTTTCTTTTCTTTTCTTCTTTTCTTCTTTTTTCCCTTTTCTTATCTTGAAGACAACCATGTCATCTTTGTTCTCACTCAATTAAAAAAAACACCCTTTAAATATAAGGTCTGAGAGGCCCGTATCAGCTCAAGGTTTTCCCCAAACGCAAACTCAGCGCTTGAGCCTTGTAGATCTAAGGGCGAGATTGCCAGGAAGAGCAAGGCAAGGCGAAATGTCCCATCCACACAAGTTCTGAAGCCGGATCGTTTCCAGGGGAGCCTGTTTGTACATGCAAGCGCAGTTTATTAGTTGCTGAGTCAGGTCCAGGACAAAGAAATCAAATTATGTTCATGCATGTGTGAAATTGGCACGAAGCGTGCAGGAGAAATAGCAATAGGACAAAATGAAATATGTCTTTTTCCACATATAAAGGATAAAAGTGGGCTTTTCTTTTTTAAATCGAAAAACATGATGGATTACTTTAGGGGTTTATACGTTGCATTTATACTCTGCTTCCCCCAAATACAAGCCACATGGTTGGTAACTGGATTTTTGGCATGCACCCAGTATAGCTTGACCTGCCACCAAATTTGAGCCCAAAATTTCTGACGTTTATTAAGTGCATTTTGTCCCTTTTTTGTGACCTTTCCTGCCACCGTTGTTAAGCGAATCACTGCATTTGTTAAGTTAATAACCTGGTTGTTAAGTGAATCTGGCTTCCCCATTGTCTTTGCTCCTCAGACGTTTGCAAAAGGGGATCACGTGACCAGAACACTGGAACTGTCCTAAGTACAAGTCAGTTGCCAAGCCTCTGAATTCTGATCACGTGATCAGGGAGATGCTGCAGTGGTTGTTAAGTGTGAACAACGGTCCTACTTCACATTTTTTCAGTGCCATTGTAACTTTGCACAGACACTAAACAAACAGCTGGACACCATCAACTGAGCAAACATAGTCAGTTTGGCTCTGCAGTCCAGTCCACAAAATAAATGATGGTTAAAGCAAACCAGGTGTAATTTCGAACCTAGCGGAGGAAATATATTTGTGTGAAAAACCGGAATGACTAAACTTACCCACTGCCAAGGTAAAAACTCCATTTACTAAGAAATTAAAGGGTGAAAACTGAACGAGGGCAGATTAATACCGCCAGGGTGGGGATTTACAGTGCCAAATATTAATTATTCAATCTGTTTGAGCAACTCTGCCTTCCTGTCCTCCCTCCCCTTTGTCCTTTTGCCTTCTTCACGTTCTGCCTTGAGATTGTGTCTTTCTCCCCCGGGGACAACGGGATCCTAAAGATGTATTCTAACTTCATCTCCTTGCTCTCCCAGACGTTTGATTTTTCTTCTTCCTTTTTTTAATCTTCTTTCCGTAGGATTCCCCTCCCCTTTGTTTTCAATTTGAATATCTCATTTCAAACAGATGGTATCGAAATGCAAATATTCAAGGAAAACTTGCAAACTTGGAATGAAACGGTCCAGCCATGGAAAGTGAGCGCTTTAAATTAGTTTGCACATTAAGCCAGGATTGGAGACACAGCACCTAACAGTAATTTTTGGTTACAAGAGATTAACTTGTTTTTAAGCTGTACGTAAAGCCACCTCTCGTTTCCACTTCTTATTTTTTTCCTGTTTTTACTGATGGAATGAAATGCAACGGTATTAATAAAAAAGGGTGTCCTAAACCAGCATTTATTTTTTTAAAAAAACTTTGGGCACCATGTAACCTGGATATTGAAAAGTTTCTTGGAATGTCTGAACGGTAATAATAATAATAATAAAAGGTTTACTCTCCATTGCTAATACGGTACTACATAGACATGGAAAAAGTCTTAATTTGATGGGAATTAGAGACATGGCCTCAGAACTGAATCTAAAGCTTTATTTCATTCCGCTCTTTGAGTCACGTAGGTCATATCCATCTGTCCCTATATGCAGGCAGTCCTCAACTTATGACCACAATTGACCCCAAAATTTCTGTTGCTAAGTGAGACGTTTGTTAAGTGAATTTTGCCCCATTTTATGACTTCCTTTCTTGCCATGGTTGTTAAGTGAACCACTGCAGTTGATAAATTGTTGTTAAGTGGATCCAGCTTCCCCGTTGATCTTGCTCGTCAGAAGGTCGAAAAAAGGGGAGCCTTGGTGGAGCAGTGGGCTAATGCCTCCTTAAGTAACACCAGCTGCCTGCAATTAGTGCAGGTTCGCGTCCCACCAGGCTCAAGGTTGACTCAGCCTTCCATCCTTCCGAGGTAGGTAAAATGAGGACCCAGATTGTTGGGGGCAATAAGCTGACTTTGTAATAATGCCGCTTGGGGGTGTGTGTGTGAAAGCCCTAACAAGCAGGCATATACATAGAATGAAGGCTACTGCTAAGCTTGTAAGCCGCCCTGAGTCTTCAGAGAAGGGCGGGATATAAATGGAATTAAAATAATAATTTTAAAAAAAATTGCCCCCCCCCCGGGACGCTGGAACAGTCATAAGTACAAGTCAGTTTCCAAGCGTCTGAATTTTGATCAGGTGATCCTGGAGACGCTGCAACGGTCGTAAGTGTGAAAAACGGTCACCAGTCCCTTTTTTCAATGTTGTTGTAACTTTGTACGGTCATTAAATCAACTGTCATAAGTCGAGGATGACCTGTATTTTTGCAGGCAGATGTCTGAATCAGCCAGTCGTTTTACTGATTTTGAATTGAAATCTGCAGGATTTCAGCACTCGGAGAGATAATAATAATCTCACTTTATAACCTTTACAAGCAGCTAACAAGTCCTATTTATTATTATTATTATTATTATTATTATTATTATTATTATTATTATTATTATTATTATTATTATTATTATTATTATTATTATTATTATTATTATTTTATCCTAAAGGCCTTTTGGAAGCTGAGGGCTTCCTTCTTTGCACTTCTTGAACCGGCCAGGTGGCTAAATGCAAAAGTCTGGGGTTACCTGGCCAGTCCTAGGAGTGCAGGGAGAAGGGAGCGGTGGGAAGCGGGTGCAACTCAGCACGTTACGTTAACACGGAAGAAATAGTGGAATAGGATCCTGAGAGAAAGGAAGCCAAAGGAGGCGTCTGCTGCTAGCACATCAGCATCAAGACCTTGTAAATTTCCCCCTGGTTCCGGTTAAATCCGAGCAACGTCCACTTCCGGATGTTCAGGAAGAAGCTGCTTCACCCGACATTCTTCGATTCTGGTGCGTTTTTGTTGTGGTTGTTTGTTTGTTTGTAGATGAGCTGAAACAACTTCATTTAGATCACCATGGTGTGCTTATTTTCAGAACAAATTCTTTACAAATTATATCCTTTGGGGTTTTGTTTTGTTTTGGCAAGCCATGTTCAAATCTTTCTCTTTCATTCTTTGGCTGAATTCACTGACCACCTTAGGAAAGAAAGAAAGAAAGAAAGAAAGAAAGAAAGAAAGAAAGAAAGAAAGAAAGAAAGAAAGAAAGAGAGAGAGAGAGAGAGAGAGAGAGAGAGAGAGAAAAAGAAAGAAAGAAAGAAAGAAAGAGAGAGAGAGAGAGAGAGAGAGAGAGAAAGAAAGAAAGAAAGAAAGAAAAGAAAGAAAGAAAGAAAGAAAGAAAGAAAGAAAGAAAGAAGAAAGAAAGAAAGATGACGTAAGGGCAACCTTGGCTTCCCAGAGTTTTTCTGATGAAGAGAGGGGCGAATACTTCTTTTAAATGTATTTTGCTTTCTGGGTCTATTCGGTGTCAGTCCTCTCCTGAGTATGCTCTGAATTCTGTGTCAGTCTTTTTAATCAATCGGAATAGAGCTGGAAGGGACCTTGGAGGTCTTCTAGTCCACCCCCGGTTCAAGCAGGAGACCCTAGGCCATCTCAGACAAATGGTTGTCCTGCCTCTTCTTAAAAACCTCCAGTGATGGAGCATTCACCGCTTCTGGAGGCAGGTGGTTCCACTGGTTAATTGTTCTAACTGTCAGGAAGTTTCTCCTTAGTTCCAGGTTGCTTCTCTCCTTGATGAGTTTCCATCCGTTGCTTCTTGTCCTGCCTTCAGGCCCCTTTGGAGAATAGCTTGACTCCCTCTTCTTTGGGGCAGCCCCTGAGGTATTGAAACACTGCTATCATGTCCCCCCTGGTCCTTCTTTCTCTAGATTGGCCATTCCCAAATCCTGCAAACCGTTCTTCCTATGTTTTAGTCTCCAGGCCTTTAATCATCTTAGTTGCTCGTCTTTGTACTTTTTCCAAAGTCTCAACATCTTTTTTTTGTCATGTGGTGACAAAATTCTAGGTGTGGCCTTACTAAGGCTTTATAAAGCTGTACTAATACTTCAAGTATTATTATTATTATTATTATTATTATTATTATTATTGTTATTGTTGTTGTTGTTGTTGTTGTTGTTGTTGTTGTTGTTGTTATTGATCCTCTCACAGTCAGCCAGATGTTCAGACTGGATTTGGCACTTTTGTCCACCTATCGAGTCCTTACCAAGGACCTGGGATAGGCAGATGTGGATGTTTGATGGTGTTACAGATCTCGTCGCAGGATGGAAGCAGTTCCTAGTAAGGCCGCCTTTTGCAATTGACTAACGGGGAATTTGTCAATGCCAATGATGGTGTTCAAGTGGCGCTCCAGTAGTTTTGGGATTGCACCCAAGGCGCCTATTACTATTGGAACTACCCTTGCTTGCATTATTGTTGTTGTTGTTGTTGTTATTGTTGTTTAATGTATTTGGCCAGTTGTTTTTTAAAAAAAAGAATAAGATGATGTGACTGCAACTTTGGCTTCCAAGAGATGAAGAATAAAGTCAATGTTTCTTTCAAATGTATTTTGCTTTCTGTCGGTCCTCCCTCTTTTTAGGAAAGGAAAGAAACACCCAAGGACACACTTGGTGCTGGTCGCCATCAGAAAGAGAGCCGGTTGCAATGCTGCAAAAGGACAGGGCTACAATGGGGGGGGGGGGCTGCAGGATTCGTGGAGAAGGGGGGGCTTTCCAAGGCAGGAGACAGAATCGCTTCGGTTTTGCTGAGGACGCAGAATTTAAGCCATCTGAAAGATTTGCTGGTAATTAAGGCTCTTCTTCCAGCCCTCCAATTCATAGCCCTCCGCTAAGTCCATATAATACACAGAGATAATTTTTCCCTCCAATGGTATCTGATGTCTTTATCCTGTTTTTTTTAAAATAATTTAATTATCTAACTAGATAATTATATTGTTCTTTTCAAGGCTTAGGTTTCTGTCAAGAGACTCACTTTCTTTTTTTAAATAAAATAAAATAAAATAAAAACAACACAGCGTTACAAAAAGAGAAAGAGAAATTAAAACTATAAAGAGTGCAATTGCCGTACTCTGATCAAAAATGAAATAATTAAAGACTCTCTAATGTTAACGCTCCTCGTTGTGTTTACTAATCCAGTGCTGTTTTTAATTGACAGAAAGAGTGGGAAACACTCAACCTTTGCCAGTCCAAAGGAGTTCCTCTATTTGTGGCGTTTTCTGCTTTCTTTAATAAAATCTAAGATCTTTGCACACCTCCTTTGTGTGTTCATCACAACTGCCAACAGGAAGCCCAGAAGGAAAACGACAGTCAACTTCCATCACCCTTTTTCTTCTTTTATGTTCTCGGCCAATTATTATTCAAACGTTTCTCCTCTCCCATCCTGGAAATACTTTATAACATTCATAACTGACTTTATATTGCTCTGTCCGTGTATGCTTGTGTCTGTTGGGTGTTTGTTTGGGTTTTCTCTACCGCATCCCTTTTGTGGTGAGAAACCCAAAAACGTGTAGAGTTTTTCAAGCATGCGTGTAACTGAGTGTAATGTACGCATTAGGTTTGCAGCCACCTATTGACTTTTGTGGATTCAGATGTTCTCTTTGGCCCCGTCCTCATTGCTTCAGTTGTTGAGAAAAATT